>NC_080172.1:18281534-18564034 GCF_950295315.1 Erinaceus europaeus | reverse complement strand
GATTTCTATTATGTCTTTAACTCCTAGTGATAAGGTTATTTGGAGGTTATTGAACTATAGTGTCCTTGAGAAAAATATTCCTGATTATTTCATTTTACAGCAGCTAGGGGCCATGGCTCAGGGGTAGAGCATTTGACTATGTGATCAGCATCTAGCGTATTTTTTTGCATGTGATAGAGACTCAGTAAGTATTTGTTGAATGAGTCAATAGATAAATAAGAATATGATAGCAGAATTTTGACAGCATTGTAATTTTAAAGTAAGCCATTTTCCTGATTTTAGACTTCATTTACTTAACAAATATGTCCCTATTATGTGTCTGGCACTGTGCTATGTATGGACCTGGATGGGTAAGCGAGTGATCCTCAATCAGTCCACCCCAGAGATGGAAGAATCAAGAATGCACAATTTTAACTAGAATGCCAGACTGAAAATGTTGTTGTAAATAAAGGGTGAAGAGAACTCTCAGAGAGGTAAAAAAAAAGATGCTTACTGAGAAATTAGGTACCATTTACTCATCAAAGCACTTCATTTTTTAAGATTGGGCTTCTGGTGTCTATCTGTGCAGGTGTGGATGAATAGATAGGCAGAGCATGACCAAGAATCCTTGTCTCATAGAATATATTATAAAGAGTTTTCCTTTGATATGGGGCTGCAGCTGCAATTTGCTTCTTAGAATCATTTGGCCCAGTGCCTTTGCTCAAAAAGAACTTCCTTATTTCTGTATATGTCACAGCAGACCTGTGTTGCAGTCTGGCTGCTGCTGTGAGTTCTCAACAGTCAACAACTTCGCCACGTTTTGAACATTGAAATTCAACGCTCCTCTCAAGTGTTGCTCCTGTCCCTCCCCTTGTGGCTACCCCACTGGAATTCACCATGTAGCAGCTGTCTGAGTACTCTGCTGCCATCCATTCTCCACACCCTTCCTGCCCTGAGTAGTTGTGACAGTAAAGCTTCACTGCTACCAGACTGGCTACTTGCCAGTATTGTGTGTTTCGTGACCCAATCTCCTGGGAAACGTAGTAGGATCTGTAACTAATATTTTCTAAATAAACTTAAGGGAAGTCCAAAAATTGTCTGTAAAAATCTTGTCTTATGCTTGCAATCAGTGGAAGGTAAAGGAATCAATATAATTTATTCCATAAACTCTCTTTTATTTGGAATTTTATTTTTAGTATGCACACTTTTATATATAGTACACATTACTGAGAACGTTTGCTTAGGCCATTCATTTACATTCTTTTTTTAAAATTGGGGACTAAATTATGGTTGTTGTTTTGAAGGAGTTTTTCTTTAAATAAACTATTTCTGTAGATATTTACCATATTAGAGTTTTTTTTCTTTTATTGGGATTAATGGTTTACAGTGAAGAGTAAAATACAGTAGTTTGTACATGTTGGTTCATTCCCACCATCCAATATGTGTGAGCATACTTCAGGTACCACCAATAACTCATCCTGCTTTAATTTCATCAGCTGATTTGTGCCAGATTGGGGAGAGAAAAAAACTCATTGCTTTTTAAAACCAAGTACAGTTTAATCCTCATTCACTTTTCAGTATGGTACCAAGTATAGTCACAGGCAAGAGTGAAGGCTCAGTGACATAACTAGGCACAAAGAGTCTCAGCTCTCTTGTTTTCTTTGTGTTGCTTCACTGATTAGTTTACTCTATAAACATCTATTAAGCACCTATTTCCATAACTACAAATTTTAGTCTTGGATTCATTTACATTATTTTTTTTTTAATTTGGGGGCTAAATTATGGTTGTTGTTTTGAAGGAGTTTTTCTTTAAATAAACTATTTCTGTAGATATTTACCACATTAGAGTTTTTTTTTTTCTTTTATTGGGATTAATGGTTTACAGTGAAGAGTAAAATACAGTAGTTTGTACATGTATAACATTTCTCAGTTTTCAACATACCATATTATAAATTTAAAGTAAAAAATTTTTAGGTTTTATTAGTTCACTTAGGCCAAGTAGATGTTAGTGTAAATAATTTATGAAAAAAAACTCTATATTTTTCCAAAGCTAAAAATAGTGATGAATGGCATAGCCTTACCCTTTTGGAAATCTCTTTAATTCTGTCTTATTACAGTTGTTTTAGATTTGAATCTGTTTTTGATAGGTTGCTTTCATTGAAATACATGGGGAAATTTTTGACCCTATACAGATATGTAGGAATATTTTCTTACCACTTAATCATTAATATTTTTTTAATACCACATAAAAAATTCAACAAGCAGTAACTTCTTAAAGGATAGTTGCAATGTGGAATCTGAAACCATGTCTTGCACTTCAAATAAATCTTTTAGATGTAACACTTGAGTCACTTCAGGCATTGCTCATTTGGGAAATATTGGCTTACTGAGTTACACAGATTTTCAAATGTTGATACACTATTGTATATTATTAAGCATTGTTAATATCACCACCTATATCATAAGAACAAACATTAGAAAGCTGTCATGTTTATGGTGGCAGATGTAAATTTTCTAAAATTCAGATTTCACTTGAATGCCTGAATTTGATCACTAGCAACAAATACTTTTAACTGCTTCTCTTGAAATTATTGTCTTTGTATGTCTGTAATAATTGTTCCAGATATTGTCTGGTCCAGATACCATCATTTCCTGATTCCACTCAGTTTTTCCTCTAGAAAAATAAAGCGTTCCATGCCAAGAGTGATTTTTCTGTGGTCAACCATTATATTTTGGTAGGCAGTAGGAAAAAGATGTATACCCAAGAGCCAATCAAGGTCTGGGAAGACAGCATAGCAGTAGCATAGCAAATATATATCCTGAGGCCCCTGGTTCAATCTCCAGCCCTACCACATATCAGATATGAACAGTATTCTGGTATCTATCTCCTCTATTTTTTTTTCATAAAAACAAATATTTTTAAAAGATTCAATAAAATTTATTTATTTATTTTGCCTTCAGAGTTATTGCTGGGTCTCGGTGCCTACACTACAAATCCACTGCTCCTGGAGGCTATTTTTTTCCCTTTTTGTTGCCTTTGTTTATTGTTGTTGTTGTTGTTATTGTTGTTGTTATTGTTGTCATTGTTGGACAGGACAGAGAGAAATAGAGAGAGGAAGAGAAGACAGAGGGGGGAAAGAAAGTTAAGACACCTGCAGACCTGCTTCACCGCTTGTGAAGCGATCCCCTGCAGGTGGGGAGCGGGGGGCTCCAACTGGGATCCTTACGCGGGTCCTTGCGCTTTGAGCCATGTGCGCTTAACCCGCTGCGCTACTACCCGGCCCCACAAATTTATTTTTAATTGCTTTGTCAAGGGCATCCCCAAGTCATCCTACCTATTTTGTTAATCTAATATAGGGGTGGGGAACATCTAGTCCAGGTCCATGAAAGAGGGGCCAGGTGGTGACACACCTGGTTAAGCACTCACATTACAGTGTGCAAGGACCCAGGTTCAAGCCCCTAATCCCCACCTGCAGGGGGAAAGCTTCACAAATGGTGAAATAGTGCTGCAGGCATCTCTGTGTCTCTCTCCCTCTTTCTCTCCCCCTTCCCTCTTGATTTCTGGCTGTTTCTATCCAATAAATAAAGATAAAAAAATCAGTTATTCTGACCCTGCCAACTGGAGTTTTTTTTTAAATCCACATCATCAAGTGCTAATGTTTAGATTGATAATTTCTTATATCCCTCCAATGATGCATACATATCCAAGTAGCCTTTGGCAGGATAAAGATTCCTTGCCCCTGATCTACTGCATGACAGTGAAGCATGCAATGAAAACAAGTAGTTTGATGCTACTGCATCAATTCATGTAAAGGTATCAGTAGTGATACTATTGGTTTTGAATGAAAATTATTTTGATTTCATGGACTTCCTAAGAGATGTTGGGAATCCACAGACCTTATCTGGAGAAGAACTGCTTATGTTGAGTTACACACACACACACACACACACACACACACACACACACACACACTCATATCATATAATAGACTCTATTCAGAAACTTCATAGTTATTTGAATCACATGAAACTGCCACTTTCATACATGAAAAGAGTTGAGTATTGCTGGGGGAAGCTTCATGAACAATGGAGCTGTGATGCAGATGTTTCTTTCACTCACTGTCAAAAGAAAAACAAAAAAAAATGGCATCTGGGAGGGTGGTGTTATTGCATAGGTACTGAACCCCAATAACCCTGTTGAAAAAAAAAAGATTGGGAAGGAAGGAAGGCAGGATAGAAAGAATGAAATGAATAAAAAGGAAGCAAATCAACAGCAATGAAAACAACAACAGTAATAATAATAAACGTGGAGTTGTAAGAGAAGTGCCCTACACAACAATTACATTTTGACATCTGTGAGAAAGAAATGGATTTTATATGAGAAGATGTGGAGAGGAAGTCAAGTTCTCTAGAAAGGAAACAACGGGCACCTATATTTAAGTGACAGTGGTAGGGGGAAAAAAAACTTTGAAGACAGAGGTATACTTGTCGAAAAGAAAAAGTGATTCAAACGTTACGTTTTGTTAATGCTGCACTAGAAAGAAGAGCAGGTCTTCCTAGTAAATTTCCTGTGATTAAATATCTTGCTCTTGATATTTCTCTTAAGATTTCTGAATCACCCAGTGAATCAAATATTCTCCTAGCAGATTTGGATAGCATATATACCTCAAAAATAATTATTTTCTCTTTTTCAAATTGTTTTAACTATCTTAATTTATTTGATAGAGACAGCCAGAAATTGAAAGGGAAGGGAATGACAGGGAGAGAGACAGAGAGACACCTGCAGCCCTGCTTCACCACATGGAAAGCATTTCCCCCTGCAGGTGGGGACCATGGGCTCAAACCTGGGCCCTTGTGCACTGTAACATGAAATCAAACAGGTGTGCCACCACCTGGCCTCAAAAATAATATTTCTATCCCAATATATCACAGGACCCCTGGGAATCTCCTGTGCTATGTTCCTAAGTAGAAATTTTAACACAGGAACTCCTGGAAATGTCTTCAGTTCATCTTTATTATTTTTCTTCTTTTTTTTTTTTAAAAAAATCATCTTAAAAAATATACTTTATTTCCTTCACTTCAAAGTCATTACCCTTTTCTGATCTTTCTCCCACTTCTCAGTCTTCAGAATTTAATTATAACTCAGCAGTTTCTTCTCCCTCTTTCTATATCTTGGATGATCTCATGCTCATGGCGTCAGCATCTAACTCCAGATCTATATAACAGTAAACATACTGTCTCCCAGTGGAAAGCATAATTCACTCCAAATGAGATTTGAACCCTAGTCTTTGTCCTTGCACATGATAATGTGTGCTTTACTGTGTGTGGCACCAAAATCATTTTACTTTAGAGATGATTGTATGTGTGGGAGAAAAGAGATAGGTTTCAAGAATGAACCACAGTTTTCTGGCTTGGCCAGTTGTGTGAATGGTTCATAAAGATGGAGAACATCTGGAAAAGAGTTTACTATATCAGGTATCAAAGAGAAAGCAGATATTAAATTCTGTGGAACACATTGGCATGTCTGTAAATGTCTGAGGAAAATTATTCAATATGTATATCGTTATATAGATTTGAAGTAAGTTAATAAAAGTTATCCTTGTGTGGTGAAGCACTTGTAATGACAAGAAAAGTGGCCTGGAGGGTGGCACAGTAGGTAGAGTTTTGACCTCAAAAGCAGTAAGTTCCCAATTGGACCCCAACATTATCTGTGCCAGAGTGATGCTCTGGATGGATCTCTCTTTTTCTTTCTTTATTGCTCACCTTACTGAAAAAGAAATTTTTTATAAAGGATGAATTTATTATTGAAAGAACTAAGCTTAGACTCTAAATGGAGTCCAACAGAGTGTACTCCAATTTTTACAGACAACTATAGAAGCTACATAAAATTATAGGAAAGCAATATAAGTGTTAATACAAGTGGCAGTTGTGGATAATTTATAGGAAAGTGTTATTTCTTTCCAGTTACTTTAGTGGAGAAATAGTGGTTTGCAAGACAGTTGTTGACACAAGGAAAGTATTTTTTTTAGTATCTCCCTCAAGCTATGTTATATTGTTTGTATCTACCTTGTTTATGTTGAATTGAACTTTCTTTTGTCTGTGGAGGCAGCATAATGGCTAACCAAATGACTTTCATATCAGAGATTCTGAGGTCCCAGGTTCAGACCTCAGCACTGAACAGTGCTCTGGACTGTGTCTTCTCCTTCTCCTCTCCTCTCTTGCTCCTTCTCCTTCTCCTTCTCCTTCTCCTTCTCCTTCTCCTCCTCCTCCTCCTCCTCCTCCTCCTTCTTCTTCTTGTTCTTCTCTTTCTTCTCCTCCTCCTTCTTCTCCTCCTCCTTCTCCTTCTCCTCCTTCTCCTTCTTCTCCTTCTCCTCTCCTCCTTCTCCTTCTTCTCCTCCTCCTTCTCCTCCTTCTCCTTCTTCTCCTTCTCCTCTCCTCCTTCTCCTCCTTCTCCTTCTCCTCCTTCTCCTTCTTCTCCTTCTCCTCTCCTCCTTCTCCTTCTTCTCCTCCTCCTTCTTCTTTCTCTCTTTTCTATTCCCTCTCCCTCTCGCTCTCATTAAAATAAATAAAGTCTATAAAACAGCATGTTATTACAGGTGACAATGTTCTGTCCTTGTTTTTATGTCCCATCAATCTACCAATATTACTGTGTATATCTGGTTAACTTTTATAGTTCAACTGGGTTATTATACTTTTTTAAAAATACTTATGTGAAAATTCTGTGACAGATTTTTTTTAACATTTCTTAAGTGTGATAGTTGTATCACTATGTATTCAGTCAAAGACATTATGAAATTGTTATGTATTATTTTAAAACTAAATTATGCTATTATCAAATATTCTGCTAAGTATTATTTTAAAATGAAATAGGAAAATGGAACACAATTAAAATAAAAATACATTTTACTTAACTTGAAAATGGAAGATTGGATTTCTAATGTTTTGATTTTATACTAAAAATTCTTAAAGAATTCTTGCTGTGGGTTCCATTTATCAAATTGGCAGTTGAAACTCCTTTTACTTAGATAAGTGCCAAATCATACCAGTTTAACACTGTCAATGTATTTTACTGTACATGAAATCATGTTAAAGCAGGCATAGTACCTATGTGAGCTACAAACACCTTTTCTTTCAAGGAGAGAGATCACAGTAACCAGGAGAGTCCAGATTAACTCTGCATTCTTTGTTCTACATCATATTTTTGTAAATAAAAAATTTATGCTAGTATTATATGTACCCTGACTTCAGAAACTTGTAATTTGAAATTAGAGACCTCCAAAACTAGTTTGGAAAGACTTTTAAACATGGACAATTCCCTGCTGTTACACAGACTGACAGTGGTGCTTCTGAACTGTAACAAGGAGATTTTTATATAAGGCTGTTCTTACTAGAACCTGTTTTATATAAGAACATACTTAAAAAGCTAATTTCTTTTCTCCCTTTTTGCACTGCAATCCACAAAGTGTGACTAATAATAGATTTAAATTTGCTAAGTGCATTCACTCCTTTGTGCCATCATAAAGAGAATCTATTACTGTAAAATTGAGGCTTAGTTCCAAATTGTGCCATTATGAAGTTTTCTTCCAGCAATGTTTTGTCTCTAATACACTTCCCTCATTGTAATTCTATTGCAAACCTGATGTCTAGCATCAAGTCTCACAATAATTATTTTAAATTGCTACTAGGAACAGTAGTCCTGGTGGGATATATTACTACCATTCTAACAAGATGAATTTCAATGCACTTGTAACCATATTATAGTATATTATGAAAGAAAGAAAATCTTTGAGTTATATATCTATGGACATGCATGTATTAAAAATACTTTTTATAAACTTTAAAATATAATACACTATATTGAACTTCTATTTAAACTAATTATAAGTTACAAGGATAAATTAGGGTATCTAACTACATGACACATTAATAGCATGCTGAGTGACTTGAAATGAATAAATAATTATAAATATAAAAATAAATGTTATGCTACTGCCTACAATAATTAATTATACATGCTGAAATACGTATGATTCTTAATGGTAATATCTGTTAGATTACTATAGAAGGAAGACTTAAAAATGAGGATGACATAAGACATTATTCTTGGTCTTTCCCAAAATTTATGAAGTCATTTAAATAAATGAATTACTACAAAAAAGTGTACTTAAAATAATTTATAGTATAATAGAAACTTCAAGAAGTCTACCCAAAACACTATCACAAGTCTGGAAATATATCATCATATGGAAAAATAACTAGACATCAACAAGGAAAGCACTGGAAAATATTTTAAGACATTTTAAAACTTGGGCTAGAGAGAGCATAAACATTTTGCAAAATGACTTTGATAACTGAGACACCAAAGGTGTCAGGTTCAGTTCCTCAGCATCATCAAAACCAGCACTGAACAAAACTCTGGTTTAAAAGAAAAGATATTCTGCAACGTAAATGATTGTTTGACAGCAATACTATATAAGATACTGTGTTTAGTGCATGATTTTACATTTTTACTGATAACATGTTACATATTTCAAGCTAAGAGAATTAGTTGATATATTCCAATAAAATTATGTACTTTGAATTTGAGATATAAAATTATTAAGAAGAAACAGTAGAGTCATGCATGCCTGTTATAGATAAAATGATTATAAAATTGTGATCTGATATTTTAAAAATTTGGGTCATTCTTAATCATTTAAATCAGTTCATCCAGAATTTCTAGAAGAAACTCCAAGTTGTCAATTCTGTGTCCATTGGAATTATCTTTTTAAAATGCTTTCATATACCCAAATGAAAATCACATAATGACCTTGCAAAATTTAAAGTTACTTCCTAGATTGACCAAATGGGAAAAGTAAATTTGCATACTTTGCAAAAAAGGGGGGCAGTTGGATTTATATTAACAGTTTACCATTTTACTTAGGTAATGACTCAATGAACTATATTATACAGCATTCAAACTGAAGTTACGAATTGAATAGTGAGAGATCAGAACACAGTGGCTTCACGTTTATATACAAAGTGGTTGGCTCTTAAGCAATAACAACCATTCTGTAGCATAAAGAAAAGTCTTGAAATATTTGATATATCAGTTTCTAGATATTGTAGTCTGGAAATCTAAGAAGGCATTGACTTACTAATAGGTCACTTCTCAAATTTTTGGTATTTTATAGCTTAATTCAAACTTAGTTACAACTCTTCTGTAATCTAAACTTGAAATCATGTACTGTTGATAGGAAGCATTGGTATTTGTCAGTAGATATGACTTTATATTTGCAATTACACCTATGTTCGTATTTACTCCTTTATATGTAAGTATACTACAGTCTTGCTGAGAAAAATCAGAATCCAAGATAAAATTCCCCTGTTAATATTTTTGGACATAGACCTATTTTTATGTAACATAATGGAGGATTTCACAACTACAGGTTAAAAAAAAAGTCCTTCATATAGAGACAAAAAGTGTTTTGCCTTTCAATTTTATTAATGAAAAAGAAAAAGAAAACCTTATAAGTCATTTTGTATTTTCCACCAATGCCTTGCCACTCCCCATTTGAATTAAAAGCTGTTTGTGAAATTCAAATAGAACCAGTTGTTCAGAAAATTATATTAAACTAATGTTTTCCCAAGAGCATAAATGAAAAATTACACTGACCCTGTGCCTATCAGTTCCTTTTGAAATTGGGACTGATTTTTTAAAAAAAGAATGTTGATAAAGAAATCTGTTGGTTTAAGTATCTTATATATGTTTCCATTCCTTTACTTTTTTTTAATAATAGAATTCTGATTTAATTTCTTGAATGTTGTGGTGTCTACTTACTAATTCACTGCATATTTGGGAAAGTATCTGATGTTCTGATGAAATTGATTTGAGGAAATTAGATAATTTATTGAACAGCTTAAGAGAAAAGGAACCACATATGAGCAAGTAAAAATCTGAAAGTCTTAAATGATTAAGACTATTACACAGTTCCAAATTTCCCAAACTTGCATAATCATTTACCCGGTAACTTGTTACTCTATGATTACCCTAGCCATTCAGGAGCAATTCTGATACGTAAGCCTTGGTGTAGTCATTTCTCACCTCTAATTTTTCTTAACCCTATTAGGTTGAGAAACGTTTGAGTGATCTCCAACCCAGCAGTTTGCATTTTATCAATCTAAAGCAATTGGGTATAAAAAATACATCTCAAGGGTTTGGGACAAGATTAGCATACTTTAAAAGAACTTGGTCAGTTGCCATCAAATATAGAGACCTGGAGCTCCAGTTCACTCTTTTTAGAGATAGGAGGAACTCCTTTTAACTTATAATAAAAGCTGTATCTAGAAACATGCAACATATGTGTGTATCTCAAAAGTTGCATATGATTTTTTGGAGAGTCATGGATCATGGAAACTCATTATATTAATAAAAACTACCTGGTGAAAAGAAACCCGTCAGTGAAAGGCTGATATTCAGTATATTTCCTCATATACTCAATGAGGTAAAAAAAAATTGTCAAAGCTCAAATGGTATAAAGTACTATTCTATTAAGATTATTTTGAAAATCATAAGATAAAAATCAAGCTATGCAACCAAATAATTTTACTGTAAATCTATGTAATACGGAAATTAATGTTTTATTTCACCTGAGAATAGTCACTATATGATTTTAATTTCTAGTGTTTATCAAAGTTGAGAAATGAATTTCTAATAATGAATAATGAATTATTTCTAATAATCTTGGACAGAATAAAATCAGTGCTTACGCCTAATCACTATAGCAGCCAGTGATCTGACCAATAGTTAATAAGTTTCAAGAGAATTCATGTGTTCATGTGCGCAAGCAAGCATGCCCATGTCACACTCCTGGGCCAACTTTTTTGTTTTTGTTTTAGATAGGAGGAAAGAAAGGCAAACACTCTGCAAAAGGGAGAGATACTAGCAACACTCCACTGTCTGTGTAGCCTCTCTCAGTACCAGGGCTCTCCCCTCTGTTACCAGGGCTTGTACTTGGTCCTTACATATGGCAAGGTGCCAGCTCTTATCTCTCAGCTCCAGAGGAGTCTTCTCTGAAGGAACCTAATACTGAGAGACTTAAATGTAAAGAGACTTGAAAAGAAAGGCGATGACTCTACGAAAATGAAACACTTGAGGGCAGGCAAGATAGCATACTTGGATAGTGTGCTTGCTTTGTCATGAGCAAAACCCTTTTGAGTCACATCTCTGTTACGCTGAAGGAAGCTTCAGTACTGCGATGTTTTTCTCTCCTTCCTATCTCTGTTTCTGTCTTTTATTTGAAAAGGTCAGCCTAGAGCAATGAATTCCCATATGATGATGACAAAATTAAATGCATACATACATGCATACAGACTTGGATTAGTCTCTGTCTGGGGAATGTGCCCATCATACCTGAGTTTGCTGCTGAGCCAGCCATTTCCTTCATGAGTCACATAAATGTTACAACCTGTTTCCTAAACATCTTCCTCAACAGTTCCTGACTTGATCCTTTACTATAAAGAACAAATCTAAATTCTTAACCTGAGGAATAAGAATATCAACAGATAGACTCACAAAATTGTGACTTTTCTGAAATATTCTAGATAAATCAGGTTTATTATAAATAGGATCAATTTAGGTGTAAGAACTTCCTATGAACTGAATGTTCATATGAACATTTGAAGTTCAAAATTGTATGGACAATCATTATATCATGTATTTTTGTTTTCTGTAACACTGAATTGATTTCCTGACAACACCACTTCCTAGTCACAGGATTAAGTTACACTGTAAAGTCTTTACTTCCCATAGCTACATCAAGTTGCCTTTTCTGTCTTGCTATTTAAGGATTGTACTTGTGAGAATTTTCCTTAAAATTTCTTTGTAATTCCTCTTCATATTTGATATCCAGAATATCTACTGAGATGTGCTTATATTTTTTTGCGTATAATACATCAAGCTACAATTGCAACTACAGAGGCTCTCAACAGTAGTCACTCCTACTCACCCTCATGAAGCCTCTTAGCTCTGTTTTGCCAGTCTATAGGGCATGGAGTTTTATATCTCTCTACACCCTTCCATCAAATAACATTGCCATAAATAAATATTTATTAAAAACTACTGTAGATTCAAAGAGATGAACGCCTGTGCATACTGTTTAGTTGGGATGTTAGGGCAAGCAAAAATAAATAAAACTATTAGTAGCAATAAAGGTAGAATAGTTTCAGTGATACATGGCATCCTCTAATTTATCTGTCCAACAAATCTAAATTTCCATATATTTATGTTCTTAAAGGGAGAAACATCTGTAATCTTTGACTTGCTATGCCTTTTCACTGAGCTTGTGTCTTCTCACATAATGAAAAATAATGTGATAATATATTGACATATTATTGTGAATTCAGGCTGTTTCCCATAGAGGCAGAAGAGTCTCATGAGTGCCACAATGGAATGAGTTATTTAAGACAAAGAATTGTAATCTGAGAAATGTCCCTAACATTTTATATGACCTCAGATAAGTGACTATCCTTGGTTTTGAGCTTTGTCAAATATAAAGTTTAATTAAACTTACTAACATCATAGGGGTGGTATGGAACATAGTAAAGGTAAAGAGTGTTGTGCAGTCAAGACACACACAAAAAAGAGGTTTACTGTGAAAATACTAAATTTTATTCATTGCTGGTATAAGATGATAACCTAGTGATAAGTGGTAGATTTTCATTAACTACTTCAAATTTTCTTATTTGGTTATTTTGGTGCCTGTTAAGCAGCTGGATAAGAGGTATTTGTGATTATAAAACAAAAGTAAAATGAACCGTTGACCTAGATATCCTTCACATTATCAGCTAACCAACCAAATCAAGTGAGTGCTACTTTGATAATTATATATTGCAACACAAGTTAATTTTTCTGTATTTATATCCCTAGATTTAATTTTAGTAACTATAGAAATTAGTTTGAAGAATTAGAATTAAGGGGGCTGGGCAGTAAAACACAAAGTTAAGAGCACATAGTACAAAGCTCAAGGACCTGAATAAAGATCTCAATTCCGTGGGTGTGGGGGGGCCCCGCTTTGCAGGTGGTGAAGCAGGTCTGTAGGTGTCTTTCTCTCTCCCTCTCTGTCTTCCCTTCCCCTCTCATTTTCTCTCTGTCTTATCCAAAAATAAATAAAATAAAATAAAATAAAATAAAATAAAAGGCCACAGGAGCAGTGGATTCGCACTGCAAGTCAGGCACTGAGCCCCAGCAATAAACCTGGAGGCAAAAAAAAAAAAAATAGAATGAAGGAAAAAAAAAAGCAAGTTTTATTCTCATATCTAAGAAACCAACTCTTGGTGTCCCAGCTGGGCCTAGAGTCCTCAGCATGCTCTTGAGTGCCATAGGGAGAGTAAAATTTCAGAGACAAAGCTCAACCGAAGGCACTTACTCCTAGTGAGACTTGCAAGAGCTCCTGTGCATTGCCTGCTCACTAAGTGTCTATTGACGAGAATTAGAAATTGTTCTGGTCTATGAGTCCTTCAGAGGCTAATAAAGTGACAATGAAGATGCGTTTTGCTACCGAAGACAGCCCTAAATGCTAAATTAAAAAAAAAAAAGCCTCAACACTGCACGCGTAACTTTACCTCTTGGGATTGATTATATCTTTTGACTGAGAGCATGAAACAAGTCTTAATGAGGAACTGATATTAGATTGCGCCATTTCTATAATTCTCAGTTCTTTGAACTTTCAGGCAAGGTTAATGTGTGTGCTATTTCATGGGATAAAACAAAAATATATGATGCTGAAATATTCCCTTTCTAGAAATACGAGCGTAATAGAAGTTTGCAGTGCTAACAAAGTAGCATGTAGTCTTGGGGTGCATACTTCAGATTTCAAGTAGGATGAATGGCCTATTTGGCTGAAAGTAGGTAAACTTAAATTTTGCAAAGCTAAAATTCTGGAAATTAGTTCCATGATGTATCAGCTCAAATAATAATGTTCCTGAGGTAAAAAAAAAAAAAAGGATGGAAATTTAACATCTAGTTATGAATACTGCGTCTGCACAATGTGCTGCATGCACTGCATGTGTTAGAATTTCTCCTCAGTTCTTTTTTTAATCTTTTATTCATAGCATTGCAGGTGATGAAAAATTTATGCCTTGAGTCTGGCATTGAAATTAAATGCAAAATGAAAACAGAAGCAGTTTATACTGACAGCTTAAATATCTTTATCTAGCATACAGTTGCACTATCAAAATCATTGGGTGACTTTTTAAATCTCCCACATGTAACAAAAAAAAAAAACAACCAAGAGTTGTACAATAATGAATAAAGTTATATATCTAAGATATCAACAGAAAGTTGTATTTTTATTAGCTCTCTTTGTTAACTCCATCTTGCTCTACTTTGCAGTTTTTACTTAATTGGCACAGACAGATGAAAATAAGCTTTTAAGAATACTGCACAACTTAATTGTTGATATTAATTCCTCAGAGTTGCAGGAAACAATTGATTTCTGTAGTCTGTTTAATGAGTGTGATTTCTCTGGTAGGTTTAGCTCTTAGCTGAATAGGAAACATGAATCTCTAGCAAAGGTAGTTATGCTGTAGTAAAGGTTAATTATTCAGGTGAATCAATTTGTTAATCAGTATATTAACATGAATGTAGCTTTGAAAGAATGGCAATAATTACAGTAATATCCATAGATTTGAGCTGTGCTAGTTTTCAAGTGTATTTCCTTCCTCAGAATCATTACAGGTAATTCTGTACACACTGTTTTATTAGTCACAACTCTACTCACAAAATGAGTTTCCCTGTAAATGGTTTCTGTTTTGTGGAAATGTCAGGTCTTTTGTCCTAGGCATATAGCTATATATGCTGTACTGCATTAAAATGTTCTATGCAGCTTTTGTTGATGAACTAATATTGAATTTTAAACAATTTGCTCATTTTGTGAATTAATTAAAGAAAATAAGTGACTCTTAGTTTTGAGAATAATGCACACAAGGTTCAAAGTGCATTCAGTATATAGGAATGTACATACATATATTTGAGTTTAAATAGTTATTTGTCATTTAATTAAATAAATAAATGGAGGACTGTCTGCAGTTTGATGAAACTTCACTACTAAAATAACCAATAGATTACCATATCTGGAAGTCCTCAGCACACAGCTTAAGCCATTTTACACTCAGCCTCTGATCTTTATCTTTCTTCTAGATGTTTTATGTAAACATACGGTGTATAATTACACAGATAATTTTATACAATATTAATTGTGCTAAGAGTGCAGGAAAACTTGTTTGATTCTGCAATTCATTTACATTTTAATAGCACTGGATTACCAAATCAAATTGAAATATATCTGACCATTATGTTATATCGTATGAAGAGTTTAGTTACATTATTATGTTATATTCTTTGTGGGATTATTGCCAACCAAAAAAAATCTTGAAATACCCATATTAAAAAATTAAAATTATTCAAGTGTACTTTAACCCAGCATTAAATATACCTAAAGAATAATGCCCCAAAGCCTTGACACCTCAGATGCCAGATTCTAAAGTATGCCTAATACCTGTGTTCAGCAGCTGAATTGAGAGGCTGAACTATATCTTTGAAGTAGTCAATGAGATATATTGCCTTTTTTTTTTTTGCAGGCAACCTGTAGGGAAAAAAATGCATTTACTTTATTCCTCTTTAATGAAGGAAGAATAATTCACGGTCTTTATAATGAAATCAAGTGAATGTATTAACTTTAACATGTAAAGATAGCATCTGAAGCCATTTTCCAAATCAACAAATTTCACGTTAGCACTTCTATCTTATTTCTTTCATCATGTACAGATTTAATATCATCAGGAATAAATCTAAATTGTTTGCTTCTTTCCTCCTAACTCCTGAAGCAATGTAAAAACCTAGAGAGGTTTGAAGTGACAGGATTACAAGCAGTCTTTTGCATACATGGCCTTTAGGGATAAGCGGCTACCTTGCATCTAATAAACAAGAAAGTGAATTCGTTGAATAATGAATTAAGTGGCATAAGTTGTGATAACAAGGAGCAAATGTAACTTCAGACAAATGGTATTTGCTTTGTGTGGGGTTATCTGAGAGGGCTGATGCTCTGCCAAGGGAGACTGAAAAAAGGCTCATTATATTAAGATGTTCTTTTATAGAACACAGTCTAAAATGATCTTGCAGGCCCCTACCCCCCTCCTTTTGCTGAACTCCTTTGTGTGCTTCTATCAAATCAACCATCTCTACCGGGGGGGATAACTAGGATTCTTTCTGACTGTTGAGTGTTGTTCAAGATGAAAATTTCTAGTGAGTTTTAGATGGGTCACCCAACAATTAAATAGAGATATTTAATTGGTTCATCCATATTAGGGTCAGCAGCTGGTTACAGAATAAAAGGTTGGGGTGCCCCATTGCATAGTTCTGAACCAAATTAAATTATTAATCTACTCTTTGCTTCAGTATAGCTTCACAGGGATTCCTAACCTGCCATGCTGAATAAAACAGAACCACTGCTTCACATTTTCATTATGGAAAATTATACTTTAAATTGCAAATGCTCTCCTATTTAGCTCAGATTGCATATCTCATTTGATATGTACAAATGTCTTCAGCAGTCAGTGGTTACAATTTGTTTTGTTAATTTCTGATTGTAGCTGGAACTATGAAATCATCTTTTTTTTTGCGTACAGTACCGGCTCTCTTGTCATAATTAAGTGGGCAGTGAAAAGGAAAATCAGTACTTAGCTACTATAAAGATAGAATTAAATAAGTATGTTGCAGTCAAATCCTGCTTTGAGTTTCCCTTTCTGTTATTCTTTCTCAACTTCTGTTTATGAGTGGGTTCATCCCATACTTATCTTTATCTTTCTTACTTAGCTCACTTAACATAATTCTTTCTAGCCTCCGAGTCCTGAATTTGGAGTAGGGCACTAAGTAAAAAGCCTGGGTTGAGGGTGAGGGTGGATGTGCAGCTTCACAGGGTGGTGGTGGGGGGGGAGTGGGGGGAAGTGGTAGGAGGGAGAGGGGATGGGATGGGACACAGTCTTTTGGTGGTGAGAATGGGGTTTATGATTAAAAAAAAAAGAAAAAAAAGAAGTATGTTGCAGGAGATCTAGGTTAATCCAAGGAAGGTTATTTCCATCATAGCAGTTCCTGCATTGGGTCAAAGTTCTATTTTTATTTAACTCTTATGTATTAGTTTCATAAAAGAATCATAATTGTATTCAGTTTTCTAGCAAAGAATTTACTAATGTCATAATTATATTCAATTACTGACAGAAGCATGGTTGTAATAAAAATTACCATATATTCTTAGAACTTATTTTTTAAAATGTTTTATGCCAAAATGTATGCCTATGTGTACTTTAAAAGTCTTATAAGATTTATAGAAGATTTAATTCTAAAAGCTGGTTGACCTTTAGAATGTTAAGTATGATTTCTAGAGGCAATTACTTAGTAATCACAACTGAATATGAGTTCCCATTTTGAAACTTTTGCACTAGCTGAAATTTTAAATTCATTCATTTTTGCATTTATATGCATATGCACTGGCTAAGTCTAATGGAATACACATAAACTTAAAGACCAGTGAGACTTTTTTTTTTGTAAATTGGAAGTATTTTGGAATGTTCAATTTTGTTCAGTTATTCATCAAAACATATTTAGTGAATTCCTCCTCCATTATACCAAATACTGTCTGAGTAGCCATTTGAACAAGAGAAAGTGAAAGAAGTAAAGTTCCTTCTACAATGCAGTTTAAACTTAGTGAAGGGAAAAGAGGCAGTAAATAATTCAGTGAACAAATTAGTAAAATAACAGAGAAGACCAAAGTATTGACAAAGAAAGGAAAATAGTATTCAGAGAGTTACTTGGGGAAAAAAAAACACATGTCCAGATTGTTAAGAAAGACTATCTATGGCATAAGGATCCCGGTTCGAGCCCCTGGCACCCCACCTGCAGGGGAATCACTTCACAAGAGGTGAAGCAGGTCTGCAGGTGTCTATTTTTCTCTCCCCCTCTCTGTCTTCCCCTCCTCTCTCCATTTCTCTCTGTCTTATCTAACAATGACGACATCAATAACAACAACAATAACTACAACAATAGTGAAAAACAAGGGCAACAAAAGGGGAAAGAAATAAATACAAAAAATTAATTTTTTTTTTTAAAAAAGAAAGACTTATCTAAGGAGGACACATTTTTGCTGAGACTTAGCCGTTAGAAGAACATGACAGGCAGAGAGAATGCCAAGTGCTAAAGCCCTGGGGTCAGAATGAGCCTGACATACATGAGAACAGAAGAAGCAAGTTTGGCTTTATATGCTGACATAGAAGTGGTTACACGCCATCCAAAAAGATGTGTTTACGCCTCTGTTCTTAGCAGCACAGTTTGTAATAGCCAAAACCTGGAAGCAACCCAACTGTCCAACAACAGATGAGTGGCTGAGCAAGTTGTGGTATGTATATACAATGGAATACTACTCAACTATTAAAAACGGTGACTTCACAATTTTCAGCCCATCTTGGATGGAGCTTGAAGAAATCATGTTAAGTGAAATAAGTCAGAAACAGAAAGATGAATATGGGATAATCTCACTCACAGGCAGAAGTTGCAAAACAAGATCAGAAGAGAAAACACAATTAGAACCTGAACTGGGTTTGGTGTATTGAACCAAAGTAAAAGACTCTGGGATGGGTGGGGTCGGGGGAGAATACAGATCCAAAAAGGATGACAGAAGACCTAGTGGAGGTTGTATTGTTATGTGGAAAACTGAGAAATATTATGTACAAACCATTGTATTTACTGTAAAATATAAAACATTAATTCCCCAATAAAGAAATTAAAAATAAAAGGTAAAAAAAGAAGAAGAAGCAATGGTTACATGGTGTTCCCAGCTAGAAAGTCCCCAGCTCAGTGTCATCTTGATTCCTAATAATTTTTAACATGGAATACTTCACATTATTCCTGCAAAATATGTAACCAGTCCTGAAAAGATAGCTAATGTTGTTAAGTGGTGTGGTGCGGTGTGTGTGTAATAGGCCAGGTGCTGGCATCAATATAGTGTATGAAAGATTAGTTGCACTTTACAATACAATCATTTTCATCCACTAGCTAGAACTTGACAAAAGTATTTTTGCTCTGTATTTAGCCAGATTCTTCAGGTAGATGATAAGTTGCACAAGGATAGTGCTAATCTCTTCTATGTGTTGTGTACATTTCACAGTCCTATGGGATTAGATAGTCCAAAACTACTAATTACAGCTAAAAGAAATACGCCTTCTCTTTTAAGCTGATCGACTCCTTGGCGGAAAATATCAGATATTGAATATTCATATCAAATTTTTCTTTGCGTTGACAGGTCAATCCATACTCCCAGCCTGTTTCTGTCTTTCCTTAGTGGGGCAGGACTCCAGAGAGATGGGGTTCCATGGCACACTGGTGAAGTTGTCTGCCTGAGGAAGTCAGGTAGCATATATAATTTGGTGTCTGAGAAAGCACTAAGATATAAAGACGAACAAATTTTTTAATAGTCAGGAACCTAAAGGCAAGGATATAACAGATGAGATTTGGGGTCTCCATTTTGGAAAAAGTTAGTAGGTCTGTTTTAGGTATAGTCCAAGGAGCCCATGACTTTACTAAATTGTTGTCTGAGCCTGACAGCTCACATGCAGGTGGGCCAAAGGTATTATCTGGGGAGATGGTGTCAGGGTTGGAAATAGGACTACAAAGCTGCGTTAGGGTAGAGAGTACCTCCCAAATCTGGGGAAAGTATAAAAATACCATTAACTGTAAACCCCATTGATTTAATCTGGGGCCTATATTCAGCATAGGAGTCTGTGTAACCTCTGCATATCTGTAGGTCTGAGCTCGTATTCTGTTGTCATAGCTAGGTACGTTCTAGGCTGCACCCATTGCCAGACCCATCTTCCTCTAGTGGTAGGGGATTTTAGTCCAGCCTCTCTTCCGAGAACGGGGCAGTCTTTACCATTGTTGATCCATACTGAGGGCAAGGTCAATGCCTATGTTCAGTGGAGAAACAATTACAGAAGCCAGACCTTCCACCTTCTGCACCCCATAATGATCCTGGGTCCATACTTCCAGAGATAAATAGGAAAACTTCCAGTGGAAGGGATGGGATATGGAACTCTGGTGGTGAGAAATGCATGGAATTTTACCACTCTTATCTTATGGTTTTGTCAATAGTTTCTAATCTTTATTTCATAAGTAAACTAAAAAGTAAAACCAAATTCTTCTTTGCTTCCTACATCACACTGTATTACCAGACCTATATAACTATTTAACAAATAGTTAAGAGAGATTGTAGCCCAGGAGGTGATACAGAGCCCAAACTGGGAAGCAACCCAGATGTCCAACAATAGAGGAGTAACTAAGAAAGGTGTGGTAATATATGCACAGTGGAATAATTCAAAGATGCTAAAAAATGAAGTTATCTTCTTTGTCACATCTTGGATGGAACTTGAAGGTATTATGTTGAGATAAGCCGAAAAGAGGAAGACATATGCTAAGTGGGCTCACTCACAGGCAGAACTCAAGAAACAGGAACAGAAAGAGAAAACACAAAGTAAAACTTGGACTGGTTGTGGTGTATTCCAGCAATAGGGGAGAGGGTGTTGGGGTTCTACTGCATGATAGAGGGAAAAGCTTTAAATTGGGCCTGAGTGTTCTTCAGACATCTGTCACAGGGAGAGGAGAAATTGTACCCATGTGTAAACAACTGTATTATAAACATTAAGTCCCCCATAAAAATGATATAAAGGAGAAAGTTATGTTGGTCCCAGGTTTGATCCCTACACTTCATGGACCAGAGTGATACATTCTATCTATCTTGTGTCAAAAAATAAGTTAAATGTTTTAAAATGTGGAATTTCTAATATTTAACAATATTAACATAAGAAATGATACCATGTTAAAACTATAAGTTTGTTTTAGTAAAGTGGAAATCTTGCATGTACCCTTGAAATCTATGCAGGATTTATTTAACAGGGAGAAAAGTGGCATGACAGTTTATTTTATGCATCACAGTGAACATGGAAGTCTGGTACATTCTCATAGCCCTCCTTAGAGCTAATACACATAGCAGCAAGACCTTTTTACCAGTTGGCAACTTCCACCTCTTCCTCCTCCTCCACCTCTTCTTTTACCTCCTCCTCTTTATCCCTTTTAAGGTTGTATTTATTTCTTAATGCGAGAGAGAGAAAGAGAGAGAGAGAGAGAGAGAGAGAGAAACAGACATCACTCTGATACATGTGTTGCCAGGGATTGAACTCAGAACCTTGAGAGATCAATGACTCATCTACTGTGCCACTTCCCACTTTCTTCCATATTCTCTATTACAAGTGTTGAATTGCCAATAATTGCTTTGCCAGTGACCCAAATGGAGGCCATACATTGTTCAGAGTTGCAATAGGTTATAGGGCCTTGGCTTACACTATTATTCATAGTTGACCTTTCATCTAGGCAAATTTGTTTCCATTTGTTGATGTTCATGATGATAAACCCAGTAATTTCTAGGTAAAATTATATTATGGGGCCATGTGATGGGATCTGACCACGAGAAGTTATGTCATATCAGTCTATCTCTGGTGAGAAAAAAAAGTTTTATAACTCAAACAAGATAATAAATGACATGAAATATTCTTTAAAAATCTTCTGCATGATTAAGCGCACATGGCACGAAGTGCAAGGACCGTCATAATGATCCCAGTTCAAGCCCTAGCTCCCCACCTGCAGGGGAGTCATTTCATAGGTGGTGAAGCAGGTCTGCAGGTGTCTATCTTTCTCTCCCCCTCTCTGTCTTCTCCTCCACTCTCCACTTCTCTCTGTCCCATCTAACAATGACATCATCAGTAACAACAACAATAATAACTACAACAACAATAAAAAACAAGGACAACAAATGGGAAAATAAATATAAAAAATTTTAAAAAAAGAAAAAAATCTTCTGCATGAGTGGACTTTTATTGTTTTCTAAATTTTCATTTGGAAAAACTACTGCTTGTGACTAATCATTTTCAAATCCTTCTTGCTCTAATACTGTTTTTGAGTTTAGAGAAACACTAAAGTGGTTCTTTCACTTAATGTCACATTTTTTAATCTTATTACTTTTACAGGTTCCCCCCCCGCCAATCTACTGCACTTCTTTGCTGAGCTCTCGTAATTTCTTGGTGAAGTCAGTACCAGCTTTACTCAATATCATTTTCCCTCACATTCATTTTTTTAAAAATAGTTTTACTAGTGAACAATAGCTTACAAAATCATAAGATTACAGGATATAGTTCTACAACACAGCCACCACCAGAGTTCTTTTATTATTATTATTATTATTGTCATAGTTATTATTGTTGTTGTTATTGATGCCATTGTTGGATAGGACAGAGAGAAATGGAGAGAGGAGGGGAAGATAGAGAGGGGGAGAGAAAGATAGACACCTGCAGACCTGCTTCACCGCCTGTGAAGCGACTCCCCTGCAGGTGGGGAGCGGGAGGCTTGAACCTGGATCCTGATGCAGGTCCTTGTGCTTTGCGCCACGTGCGCTTAACCCACTGCGCTACCGCCCGACTCCCCACCACCAGAGTTCTGTGCCCTCCTCCAGGATAACCACCATAGCTCTCACAAAGTCTTAGTGACAGTTTGGATGCTTTCATTTATTTATTTATTTATTTATTTATTTATTTTTAGCAAATTCATGTCTTTCAATTCTTTACATTGCACATATGAGTATAACCATCTTTTAGTTGTCTTTTAGAAACATGTTGGCTATTTGATAATAGATATAACTTCTAGTAAGTAATAAGAGTACTTGACACTAAAAACTGAAGGGTAACACTGACTTTACCTCATATATATATATATATATATATATATATATATATATATATATATATATATATACTTTTTAACTGCAGAACTAGAGGATAGGAGGGAACAGGACCATACAGAAAGCACTTTCGTATCTGAGGTTCCAGAGTCTCAGTTTTAATCCCAGGCACCACCATAATCCAGAACTGAAAAATGCTCCTGTGAAAAGAAGGGGAAAGAAGGAAAGAAAGAAAAAAGAAAGGAAGGAAGGGAAAAAGGAAGGAAGGAAGGAAGGGAGGGACTGGATAAACTCAAGACTTGTTGTGTACAGGATAATATTGAGCTGTCTCATGAACTCAGTATTTTCACTTTTTTATTTCTTTATTGGGGAATTAATGGTTTACAGTCAACAGTAAAATACAATAGTTTGTACATGCATAACATTTCTCACTTTTCCACAGAAAAATTCAACCCTCACTAGATCCTCCTCTGCCATCCTGTTCCAGGACCTGAATCCTCCCCCCACCCCAGAGTCTTTTACCCAGTCCAAGCTCTGCTTTGTGTTCCCCTTCTGTTCTTATGTTTCAACTTCTGGCTATGAGTGAGATCATCCCATATTCATCCTTCTCTTTCTGACTTATCTCACTCAACATAGTATTTTCATTTTTTAAAAGTTCTATTTTGTAAGACAGGAGGGAAGAAAGAGGAGGAGGAGGGAAGGGTAAGGATGTCACAGCGCTGCTCCACCATCTAAGGGATTCTCCTGGTGTCTTCCATGGTATTCCCTTATTCTCCTAGGGCTCAAGCTCAGGCCTTCACATAGGGCACAATGAAGCTGTCTCCACACTCCCACCCCTTACGTCATTCTTACCTTCCTCAGAAAAAAAAAAAAAAACTCATTCAAATGTAAGTAATACAAAAGTTGAATATAAAGCACTCAAGCAAGATATTATCGGAAAGATAGTAAAATCTCTTACATGTGAAGAATATAAACTAGAAGTCACTGAAAATCAAATGAAATATAATACACAATACTGCAAAAATTAATTTTAGCCCATATAAGAAGAAATATGGCAAATCGATTATGCATGCTAAAAGAAGAGATAGATATGTGAAGATGATTCTCAAATGAAAGGGGCAAATAAAACAATATTGGTAGAACTCTGTAAATGAATACAAAAAAAAACACCCCAACAAATAATTTCAGAAACAAACACCAAATAAAAGAAACTCAAGGTAAGATATATGATAGGCATAAGAAAAACAAACAAATAAATAAAGATGTGGGGAAGATTAAAAAATAGTAGAGAAAATGATATTTAAAAAGATACGGAGGGTAGGCCAGGCGGTAGCGCTGTGGGTTAAGCACACAGGGCGCAAAGTGCAAGGATCAGCATAGGGATCCAGGTTGGAGCCACTGGCTCCCCAACCTGTAGGGGAGTCGCTTCACAAGCGGTGAAGCAAATCTGCAGGTGTCTTATCTTTCTCTCCCCCTTTCCCCCTCTCAGTCATCCCCTCCTCTCTTGATTTCTCTCTGTCCTATCCAACAACAACATCAATAGCAACAATAACAAAAGGACAAGAACAAGGAAAACAAACAAAAAAAAAAGGGTGGGGGAATGGCCTCCAGGAGCAGTGAATTAATAGTGCAGGCACCAAGCCCCAGTGTTAATCCTGGAGACAAAAAAAAAAAAAAAAGATACAGAGGACTATGTATTCGTAAGTGTACTACACATAAAAATATATATAATTTATATTTAAGTGTATTATATATAAGTATATCTAAAAGAGTCTTTAAAACTATTCTTGGGGGCCGGGTGGTGGCATACCTGGTTGAGGGCACATTACAATGTGCAGGGACCCAGGTTCGAGTCCCTGGTCCTCACATGCAGAGGAAAAGCTTCACAAGTGGTGAAGCAGGGTTGCATGTGTCTCTCTGTCTCTCTTCCTCTCTATCTCTCCCCCCCATCCCTCTTGGTTTCTGGCTGTCTCTATCCAATAAATAAATAAAGATAATAAAGAAATTAAATTAAAAAAAACTATTCTTGTCTCACCATTCTTTTCTTAAACAGCACCTGTCTATTTTTTCCTCTTACATATTTTACAGTTGTCTCATGTATGTCTTGTGTTTCTGAGTCTGTTTTGTTGTGCATCTTGTTGAAAGTACAAGGCTTTTCTTTTCCTATGGTGATCCTTTTCATTAACTCTTGCAAACTCCTTTAGTTTTTGCACATTGGTACCATTTTTATTGTTCCTCCATATACAGATAATAATCTTCCAGGGTAAAGTATGTGTGGCTGTTAGCTGTCGTCTTTAACACCTTGAATATACCATCCACCTCTCTCCTTTGTTGTCTTTGCAATTTACTTCTTTACCTCTGGCAGTTTGATTTATTTTTCCCCTTTGTCCTTGACTTTTGATAGTTTCACAATCATGTGTCTTACTGTAGCTCTATTTGGGGTTAGGAATTTGAGAGTTCTTTCTATTTCCTCAACATCTATATCCTGACTATATTCAGATTTGGAACCCACCCACCCCCACTATTATTTCTTTGAATATGGTTTCTGCCCACTTGGAATGCATTCAAAGTGTCCTTCACACCCTGTAGCTCTGTTTTACTGTTTTCCAATCAAGTGAACTTTTGAGATCATAGATTCTTTCTAATCCATTTCTCCATATTAAATCGAGAGGTTTGTATTTCTTAAAACTTCCTGGCTGTATTTTCTATATTCTCTCATAGCTCCTGTAATGGAGGAGATCTGTAATGCTAAGGATCTGTAATGATAAATGTCTGGGTACTGTGCTGACTTTGCAAAACTGGCATCTTCCTAGTTTTACCTATTTGTTGTGGTTCCTATTGCTGGTCAGCAGGTAGTATTAGGTTCTGCTTTGTATGTAAGCAGTAGGAGAAGGGAGGAATTTGCATGGGAGAAGGCATCAGAGACTCCTTATCTCCCAGACTTTTTTCTTGAAAGTGGTAGCTCTGTTGTGAGGTCAGAGTCACTTTTCCCACTGAAGGGCAATATGCCCCCAATCATCAAGGTATTTTTGGCTGCTGGGCACGTTGGAGTTTTACTTGCTTCCCTGCTGCCACAATGATCCAATGTTCAGTTCCTTGCTTCCTCCACAGGGCCCCTTAGAGTCCAGTCAAGAGCCCATGATTTCTACAGCTCTAAACAGCAGGAATAGTTCATTTTTTCCTGAAGTGCAAAGTTCCTAAGTGGTTCTGCCTTGCTTCTTTAAATCTGCCTTGTGGCTGAAATGAGGTTAGAGTAAAATACTCTACAACTTGAGAAAGATGGGTTCTGCAATGTGTGCAGCCTAGAATGCTCCTAGCTATGACCACAGAATGCGAACTCAGACCTAGAGGTTATACAGGCTCCTGCACAGAATACAAGCTCCTGATCAAGTCGATGGGGTTTACACCTAACAATATTTATATACTATTCCCATATTTGGGAGCCACTTTCTTCCCTGATGCAGACTGCTAGTCCTATTTCCAACTCTGACACCATCTTCCTGGACAATACTTTTAGGCCACCTGCATGCTAGCTGTCAGGGTCAGGCAAAAATTAGTAATGTCAGGGCCCCCTTGGATATACCTAAATTAGACCTACCAACTTTTTCCAAAATGGAGACCCCCCAAATCTCATCTGCTATATTCTTACCTTTAGGTTCCTTATTATCAAACAATCTGTTCTGCTTTATATCTTAATGCTTTTTTTCATTGCCTTTACCACTTTATTAGTCTTTTTTATTTTTTATTTATAAAAAGGAAACATTGACAAAACCAGGATAAGAGGGGTACAACTCCACACAATCCCCATGACTAGAACTCCATATCCCATCCCCTCCCGTCATAGCTTTCCTATTTTTTATCCCTCTGGGAGAATTGACCCAAGATCATTATGGTGTGCAGAAGATGGAAGGTCTGGCTTCTGTAGTTGCTTCCCCGCTGAACATGGGCGTTGAGAGGTCGATCCATACTCCAAGCTTGCCTCTCTCTTTCTCTACTTGGGAAGGATTCTGGGGAATCAGAGCTCCAGGACACATTGGTAGGACTGTCTATCCAGGGAAGTCTGGTTGACATCATGCTAGCATCTGGAACCTGGTGGTTGAAAAGAGAGTTAATATATAAAGCCAAATAGGTTGTTGACCAATCATGAACCTAAAGGCTGGAGTAGTGTAGATGAAGAGTTGGGGGATGTATCTGTTCTGTAGATAGCTAGTAGGCATATTTATTTATATTCCAAAAGGCCTGTAGCTATACTAGTTTTTAATTTTTTTTTTCTGTGAGCCTGAAATCTGATATGCAGGTGGATCCTAGTTATTGTCTGAGGATATGATGTCATGGCTGGAAAAAGGACCAGAGAGCTATATCTGGGAAGAGAGTAGCTCTCAATAATGGGAAAGTTGTATAAGTATTGTTGACTGTTAACCACCAAGTTGCAGATGCTACCATAACACCAAAGTGACTTCCCGGGCAGATGACCTCACCAATGTGCTCTGGAACCCCACCTCTCTAGAGTCCTACCCCACTAGAGAAATACATAAACAGGCTGGGAGTATAAATCGACTTGCCAATGCCCGTATCCAGCAGAAAAGCAATTATAGATGCCAGACCTTCCACCTTCTGCACTCC
The DNA here is from genome assembly GCF_950295315.1 of Erinaceus europaeus. Lineage (NCBI taxonomy): Eukaryota > Metazoa > Chordata > Mammalia > Eulipotyphla > Erinaceidae > Erinaceus > Erinaceus europaeus. The sequence goes on along the minus strand of NC_080172.1, from coordinate 18,536,621 downwards.
ATAATGATCCTGGGTCCATACTCCCAGAGGGATAAAGAATAGGGAAGCTTCCAATGGAGGGAATGGGATACAAAACTCTGGTGTTGGGAGTTATGTGGAAATGTGCCTCTCTTATCCTACAGTTTTGTCAATCATTATTAAATAAAAAAAGAAAAAAAACGAGAGAAAGAGACACCTGCAGACCTGCTTCACCACTTGTGAAGCACCACCCCTGCAGGTGTGGAACAGGGCTCAAGCCCAGACCCTTGTGTTTAGTACTATGCACACTCGGCCCCCACATCACATATAATTTCTACACTAACTTGTTCATGGACTAAACTTTTGTCATCATGATCGTGATAATCACCCTGCAGTAACATAGACATACAGCAGATGTGAATTGTATCATATAATGTTCATCACTCTTCCCTGGGTGAGGTATTAATATTTTTATATTTGACAAAACTGAGACTTAGAGAAATTATTTGATTTGCCCAAGGTAAGCAAGTAACAAAACTAAGATTCAAACCCCAAAACTCTGATACCACAGACTAACCTCATAAAGTGTAACAGTGCCTCTTATAAGAAACTCAGAAAAACAGTGTGAAAGGAATTTGATAATTTCTGTTTGATTACACCTCTAATTCTCCGTTACATCCATCTCTTTCCCTCTCTCCCCCTCTTTCTGCCCCCCCCATCCCCTGCTCTCACTCTCGCTCTGTGTGTGTGTGTGTGTGTTTTGTTGGGAATTTAACCTGGGACCTTGGAACCACAGGCATGAAAGTCTTTTCGCAAAAACCATTACGCTATCTCCCTTGCTCACCCTCTGTCTCTTTATCTCTCAATTTTCATAACTGACTAAATGACAATATTGTTTCTTGAGGTAGACAATGTTGGCAGATGTGTACTTTCCTTCTTAATGGGATGTGGTAGAAGCTCCTAAATAGACCATGACAAAAAACATACTTTCCATTTATCTGTCACAGCAACTGAAGTTTCCACCATTAGAGAGTCTCTCCTTTTAGGTTAAGTGTACTTTGTCTCTAAAAGTTGTCTTTCAATATGGCAGTTTGTCATGTCATTTACAACTATTCCCAGCATTTACACATTCAGTATCACCAAGCAGGCATCATATTACTTCTAACTGGTAATAAAACAGTTTAAGGGGCCAGAGAGCGCTCACAGTAGAGCTTGAGTACAACTGAGATGATTTGAGTCCCAGCAGCACATGGGAGTGGCACAGAAGCAGCAGGAAATGCTTCAGTACTGTGGCACGCAAACTCTAGTACTGACTCCGGTGCTACGGTGTCAGTACTGTCTCTTCATCTGAATGAAACATTAACATTCAACCCTGGCACAGCAAAATCACTCATCTGTGAAACACTGACACCACAAATATAATAATAATAAAATAAAAAATAAAGTGGCATAAAATTTTTCAAAAATTAGTTTAAAATTTATTTCTTTTCATGAAAAAGAGAAGCAGAAAGAGGCCTATACATATAATAGCAGTGCTTATTTCTGGCATATGGTGGTAGTAGGGATTGAACCTGGGACCTCGAGGGCTTTAATCATGAAATTCTGGTACAGAACCTCTGTACTACCTTACTAGTCCAAAATGAAAGTTTTAAATATCCCCTTTGCACCAAGAGAACATACAAAGCTCCTTGGGAAAGGAAGTGGAAGCAGAAAAAGAGTTCTCTGAAAAGTAATTAAAATATGTTTACTTAGTATTGTAAGATTATAGGGGGAAATAAGACATGTGAGACTTTTAATTTTGGTTTAGATGTTACAAAAACTTTCCTGAATCTCCAGGACCAGATTATGAATTTCTACTCTGAATAACTATAAATAGTTGTGCTTTTCTAGATCAAAATGCATCTTATTTTGCTATCAGTGTCTTTTTGAATCCATCGCTAAATGGTAAGTTCCTTGAAAATATTCATTCACTCATTTAAGGAATATTTCTAACTCTAATGGAGAACTCAGGAGGAAAACAATTAGATCAAATTATTGAAATGGTTGGATTTTTTTTTCCTAATGTATTCTTTAGCATGAACATAGAAAAAAAATCAAACATACTCCTACTTTAGTATTTTGTATTAAGTAGATAATGTATATTCACATTTCAGTAGAAGGTCAAAGTTAATTTCTGGGAAATATATAAAGGGCAATAAAAAATAAAAGACATGTGCTTCAGGAAAGACTAATATTCTTAGGAGGTCTTTGTTTTTGTTAGGGTATCAAGAATGTACTTCATAATCACTTTATTTATTCAAAGACACATACATTCAGTGCTCTGTGTGATTCAAAGTATAAAAAATGCTCTTCTGTAGGAGGTTACACAGTCTCAAGATGACTGTCATGCCTCTAGTGATCCCTGTGACGTTTTAGCATATTTTACAAGTACACCAACATCACATAAGTGCCATGTGCTAACTGATTGCACCACTGGAGCTTCTCATACACCAGTATTGTTGGCGGGAGGAGAATAACATTTGCCATCACTATAATTAAGGGTGTTGGGCACACTTCAGGGGTGGAGCTATGGTTATCTAGTCTCAGAAGTTGGCTCTTTCCCAGAAAACAAATATTAAAATGAAATGCCTCAATGAATTTCATCAGAGCACAAATGGGATTTCTGGTTAAAAAATAAAGTCACTCTCTGAAGGCTGGTAATTGAACATGGACAGGCGGAAGGGAGAGAGAAAGTCACAAATGGAGATGCAGCATTACACTGCCAGTGGGTACTATGTCTGCAATTGCTTTAAACCCATATGGTGAATTTTTTAAAACTTATTTATAAGATAAAAAATAAAAATATTGACAAGACCGTAGGATAAGAGGGGTACAATTCCACACAATTCCCATCACCAGAATTCCGTATCCCATCCTCTCCCCTCCCTTGAAAGCTTTCCTGTTCTTTATCTCTCTGGGAGTATGGACCCAGAATCATTATGGGGTGCAGAAGGTGGAAGGTCTGGATTCTGTAATTACTTCTCCTCTGAACATGAGCATTGGAAGGTTGATCCATACTCCCAGCCTGTTTCTAGCTTTCCCTAGTGGGGTAGGGCTCTGGAGAGATGGGGTTCCATGATACATTGGTGAGGCTGTCTTCCCAGGGAAGTCAGGTTGGCGTCATGGTAGCATCTGCAACTTGGTGTCTGAAAAAGCATTAAGATATAAAGATGAGTTGTTTATCACTGTTGTACTTTGGAAAAGTACTTTGGGTGTATTCCAAGGGGCTCATTACTAATTTTTTTTTTTTTTGCCTGCTCCCAACAGCTAACATGCAGGTGGGCCAAAGGTAGTGTCTTGAAAGATGGTGTCAGAGTTGGAAATAGGACTAGAAAGCTGGATCAGGGAAGAGAGCTCCCAAATATGGCAATAGTATATAAATATTGCTAACTGTAAACCCCATCGATTTGATCTGAAGCCTGTAATCTGTGCAGGAGCCTGTGCAACCTCTAGGTCTGAGTTTGCATTCTGTGGTCATAGCTAGGAGCATTCTAGGCTGCATTTATTGCAGGACCCATCCATCTTCCTCAAGTGGTAGAGAATGTTGACCCTACCTCCCTTCAGAGAATGAGGCAGTTCCTACCATTGTTGATCCGCACTGAAGGCAAGGTCCTGTAGAAGCCTACAAGAGAGTCTACTCTGTTTTCCTGATGGAGATGACCAGTGACAGTGGAGAGGGGTATCTGTTAGAGGTCTAGGCCCATCATGTCTATATGGGAATCCCAGGATTCCCTGACTAACCATCATTAAAGATTAAAGTATGCTGGTCTCTTGCCCTTATCCAGCTTTTGTAGTCCTTATTTTGTCTGACAAGGTTAGTTTTGGAGTGATGGAAGGGAGTGAAATAGGAAGTAGGTGAGGAGGGTATCTAGGTCTAAGTAGAAACTATTTGATTAAGTACTTTTATGGTGTCTTCTTTAGGTCTTTTTACTTACCTGCTGCACTTATTGAGTCACTGAAAACTATTTTGTACTTTTACTTTTTTAAATTATTTTCTTAAGTATTTATTTATTTTCCTTTTTGTTGCCCTTGTTTTTTATTGTTGTTGTAGTTATTATTGTTGTTGTTATTGATGTCATTGTTGTTGGATAGGACAGAGAGAAATGGAGAGTGGAGGGGAGATAGAGAAGGAGAGAGAAAGATAGACACCTGCAGACTTGCTTTATCGCCTGTAAAGCGACTCCTCAGCAGGTGGGGAGCCTGGGCTCCAACCGGGATCCTTACTCCAGTGTGCTACCACGTGTGCTTAACCCACATGCGCTTACTCCTGTACTTTTACTTTAAGGTATATATTTTACCCTAACTTATGGACACATGTGCATATATGCTCTATCTCATAGGCCCTGATCTATATCTAGGTTTTGAGGCTTTGTTAGGAAATGTACAACCCAATATGACATTGAGGAGTCCTATGAGCTAAAAAAGATCTCACCAGAATAATGGAACTGAACGATTGACATTCCATGCCTGGCATCTCTGGACATACTCCAAAGTGAAACATGGAGGTGGTACTGGTTGCACTGACTTGGTTGAGCTCAGCAGATGCAGAATCAAAAGGTATAGATCAAGAGAAGCATGCAGGAAAACGAGCCACATTCCAGAGGTTCTAGGACTGGTAGAAATTTGGGTTTTATGGAGAATGGGGAAGTTCCCTGCTATCTTAGAGTTTAAGAAGACAACAGATAGTTATTGTAACCAAGTTACTTGGGACTTTGTCTCTTTCCTTTTCTATCTAACTTTCCCCTCTCAATTTCTCTCTGTTCTATAAAAAGAGAGAGAGAGAGAGAGAAAGAGAGAGACAGAGACCACTAGGAGCAATGCATTTGTAGTGGAGGCACTGAGCTCTAGCAATAACCCTGGAGGCAAAAAAAAAAAAAAGGAAAGGAAGGAAGGAAAGGAGAGAGAAAATAATGAAAGGAATTATATGTGGTGGGTGTGGTTTGAACTATGCCCTATAATCCTATAGTCTTGTAACCTATTACTAGTCACAACAAATAAATTAAATTGAATTATATATATATGCAAAAATATCATTGTTGAACAAAAAATTATTAATGTCACATTATTCACTGTTTCTGTAAAAACCTTCCTTTTGCAAACATAAAGATGTTGTGAGGAGTTAAAGTTACATTGAAACCGTTTTGAAGGACTATGTAACTTGGAAAGCCACTGAGTCAGAACTTCTTAGCAGTCTGTGAATAAAATTTTAAAATAGAAGGAGGAAAACATTTCCTCCTCCCCAGTCTCTCGAAAGCTGTTTCTCAAAGAAGGGAAGGAATGGAAAGGGAGTTGGAATTCTACGGATGATGGCAAGAAGAACCTAAATTAGAGGAGAGAATATTTTGCAGACATGTATCACAGGGAGACTAAAACTTGCACTCATATTCCAACGAATATACTATAAACCATGAAGCCCCTACTAAAATGGTTTGGAAACAAAAAGTGCATTCTCAATTACTCTTTAATACTCAGAGAGGATTCTATAAGGGTAGAGATTGTTTTTACCATATGACAACTTTTCACATCAGCCCTATATGTTACATATATAGTTATATGTATCATGTTAAGTTTTGAATTTCCACTATTTATTTTGCCCACCAATAATTTGATAATTCAATTCCTGCATCCTAGCTCTGACTCAGAAGTTTAGGTTGTCCTGGGAAGATGAAACTACTTATAACTAGAGATACTCATCAATGAAGAGACTTGAGAAATTTGAATTTCAATAAGAGTTAAAATGTTGCCAAATCACCCCTAAAATGAAATTATTAGCCCTTGTCTGATATATGATAAGATATCCCATTCTGTATCATTTTTAATGTTTGTTTATTTCTCTTTACTACTTTGATTCTTCTTTCTTTTTTCAAACTTATTTTGAAATAATGGTTTACAAGGTCATATGATTACAAGGATATAATTCTGCATTGCACTTACCATCATAGAACCACCCCCACCTCCTCCAAAGGACAACCATCATAGTTTTTATAAAATCTTAGTGACAATTTGACATTTTTTAAAACAAGCTCAAATGTTTCAGTTCTTTATATCGTCCATATGAGTGAAACCATACAGTAGTTGTCTTTAAAAGAAATTTGGTAGCAGTTATGATCTGTAGTAACAAGAGTATTTGAACACAGACACTAAATTAAAGAATTTAAGATATTATATGTAATAAAAAGGATAAGAAAAACAAAAAACTTGTAATAAATATTAAAGAATACTTGAGAGAAAAACGGCACCATTTAATAAGATACAGAGGACTATATGCATGTATGTGTGTTATACATAAAATAATATATATAAACACATCTAAGCCAATCCTTCTTAAACTGTTTGTGTCTCACCATTGTTTGCTTGAACATCCTTTATCCGTTCCTTTCTCCCATTTCATACTTTAAAGTTGTCTCATATTCCTATGGCTTGTGTTTCTGGGTCTGTTTTATTGCATGTCATCTCATGAGTTAAACGTTTCTCAGTGGTACTCCTTTCAGTAACTCTTGCAATACAATCTGGTCATGGCAAACTTCTTTAATCTTTGTATGTCTGGTACTGTTTTTGATTGCTCCTTAACATTTGAATGATAGTCTTGAATGATAAAGTATGTCTGGCTCATAGTTTTTGTCTTTTAAAACCTTGAATATACCACTCTACTCTCTCCTGGTCTCTGTGGCTCCAGCAGAAAAATCTGATGCAAGTCTGACTATGCTGCCTTAATAAGTTACTTTTTTTCTTTTCCATAGAAACTTGTGAATTTTTTTCTTTGACTTTGACTTTTGATAGTGTCACAATCATGTGTCTTGGCATAGGTTTATTTGGCTTTAAGAATTTGGGAGTTCTCTCTGCTTTCAGAACATCTATATCCTTACTAAATACCAGATTTGGAAAAGTGTTATTATTTCTTTGCATTTGGTTTATGCTCCCTTATATCTCTCCTCTTCTGAGGCCTCTATGATTTTGATCTTAAATCTCTCAAAGAGTTGTCTCATTTTTATTTTTCTTTTATTTTACTTTACATTAGGACAGAGAGAAATTTGAGAGGAGAGGTAGAGATAGAGAGGTAGAGAGAAAGGTAGATCCCTGCAGACTTGCTTCACCATTTGTGGATCTTCCAGCTTGTAAGTAGGGACTGGGGGCTCAAACTTAGGTCCTTTCATATATAAACTTGTGTGCTTTACCGCATGCACCACCATCTGGTTCCTACAAGAGCTACCTGTAGCATTGCTTCAGTTCCCCACTGCAGATGGAGACTGGGGGCTTGAACCTTGGTCCTTGTACATGGTAATATATGCACTCAACCAGGTGTGCCACTGCCTGGTCCCTGCCTCATTTTTCCTAAATCTTTTTTCTCCTTCTACTTTGAAGACAAAGAGTGTGACCAGCTTGGCTTTTATTTCTGATGCTCTCTTTTTAGGTGAAGTGAGTGTATTCAAAGTGGCCTTAATACTCTATATTTCTTTTTAAAAAAATATTTGTTTATTTATTTTTCCTTTTGTTGCCTTGTTTCTTATTGTTGTTGTAGTTATTGATATTGTCGTTGTTAGATAGGACAGAGAGAAATGGAGAGGGGAGGGGAAGACAGAGAGGATGAGAAGAAGACAGGCACCTACAGACCTGCTTCACTGCCTGTGAAGCGACTCCCCTTCAGGTGGGGAGCCAGGGCCTCGAACCTGGCTTCTTAGGCCGGTCCTTGCGCTTTGCACCACGTGCGTTTAACCCGCTGTGCTACACCTGACTCTCAATACTCTATATTTCTATTTTCAAGTTTTTAATTTTTGTATCAAATGAATCTTTGAAGCCAACAGATCTCTTTCTTAATCCATTTCTCCATATTAAATTGAAAGCTTTTTGTTTCTTGAAATTTCCTCACAATGTGTTGCCTAAACTCATTCTCTGTCTCCTCTTCTGGATTTATATCACTAAGTTTCTGGTCTTTATCCTGATTTTGCAGAATCAGTGTGTTCCTACTTTTACCCACATGTTTTGGTTTCTGTTGTTACCCACGGGTGGGTAAGAAAGTTCATAGAAGTGGCAGACTATTTAAGCTTAGAGCAGGTGGGGAGACTGTTGGTTTGTGATGTAAGAAAGTCATCCTTTATGAGGAAAGTTACAAGGTTTATAAGAGAGCATGACTTCTTTGAAGAAACTAAGAATTTATGCATCTGGGAAGACAGAAACTGAATGTTTGTGAATAGCTGATACACTTGGGGGAGAAAATTAGGATAAAAACATATCAGAGGGAGGATGATTTGGAAGGATTCTGAAAGCTGGAAAAGAAACTTAATAATGGTCAATTAGATGAATCATGAGCACACTGCTCCCCTGTAGCAGCCATATTTGGGGAGTAATATAATTAAGAGCCGGGCAGAGAGATACACTGGGTGGAGTGTGTGCCTTAGCATGCTCACAGACCAGGCTCAAGTCTTGATACCACATAAAGGTGCCATGGCATCAGTGGAAGTCCCAGTGCTGTGGTAGCTTTCTCTCTATATATCTCTATCTAAATGAAAAAATTGGCCCAAAAGTGCTGAAACAGGCATTCATGTGGCAAGACTCCAGTTCTGCAGGGAGGGGTGGATATGTCTTACCTGGTAGTTTTCAGTCAGTCTGGGAGACACATGGTCGACTCGATTGAGAGAAATGTTTTTCAGGAAGGTCTTCTAGAAGGATGTGACAATAACACAGGAAATTGTTCCTCTATTTCTGGTCCTTTCTCACCAACTAGATTTAGATCAAGGAGCATTTTGATTTAGTATCCAATTGTAATGACAATCAACAGGTCATCTGTTAAGCATTCATCTTCCTACTAGGCTTGATAACAATAAAGTGTAGACCCTTTAGCTGCCTGATTTCTCATGAAAGAAATAAAGGAAGAAAGACAGAAAAAAAGAAAGTAAGAAAGAAGGAAGGAAGGAAGGAAGGAAAAAAAAAACTGAACTTGTAGATGAGAAGTGCCAGGATGCATGGATGGGCAGAGTAGCTCCAGACTGCTCAGCTCTGGACTGTAATAGTTTAGCCTCAGCTAGCTTAAAAATTATGAAGGCAGTTGTTATATATTTACTGTATGTAACTACACTTGTTATTACTCAATATACACATGTTAAACAGATATGTCTACATTCCTGCTGCATGAAAATGTGACAAGTAAAAATTTTAATGTTCATGATCAAGGTTCTAAGCACTTTATTTGCACTATCTCATTTCAGCCTCCTACCTTGATAACAGCTCTGCTTTTAATGAAGATACTGTGACTTCAGTTTGTTATATAACATATTCACTGTCACACAGCTAGTGACTGAGATAGGATTCCTGCCATGTTGAAATAAGGGAAATAGAAAAAGGTTCAAGAAACTTTCAGGGATAAAAATAACACATAGGTAAAGGAATCAGAAAAATGTACAAGAAGGTTGAACTTGAACTGAGATTTGAAGGATGAGTGAGATGGTAGAGAGAATTTCAAGCTGAAAGCTGAGAGTCAGAACGGAAGTGGTAGTGAAGAAACTAGAAGCAAAGAAACCACTCATGTTAAAGATTGGGCAGTGGATTCATCATACTGATTATGCAAAGAGACTTTCATGCCTAAAGCTCTGAAGTTACAGGTTCAGTCTCACCGCACCACCATAAGCCAGAGCTGTACAGTGCTTTAGTGAAAAAAAAAATCCATAAAAACCAAAATAACTGTTGAACAGATTAATTAGCTCATACATGAATGCATGAATCAATCAGTAGAGACAAAGCATTCATAACAGTCAAAATTGAAAGGAGAGTAACAGAAGAGACTCTGTAAAGGCAAACCTTAAAGAAATGATCAACTTACTGAGAATTTAGTAAAAGGAAATCACCGGAAAATAACTTTTAGACTTGGACAGGTTGGATCTGTAATGTCAGTGATCTGATTTGAAATTTTCATCAAAGAATGTGAAATGGAATTTGAAATTGAAATAAGACCGTTATACATACCTGTCATTAGCTTAGTTTCTAGTTTAGCCAAGAATTAAATTTAGGACAAAGGAATTATTAAATACTTCATGTCATGCCACATTTATCACAATGCTACCTGTCCACATAAATGAGTAATGTCACTTATTAGGAGAAAGAGGTCAAAGAAAACAGCAAGTTGAGTGGCATCTAAAATACTGTGTCAATTCTAGTAGATGGCTCAGGGAGTCTTCTATGAAATAGTCTTGGAACTACATAACCGGCAAATGAGATTTAGCAAAAATGAGTTGTGACCAGACAATTAGTGCATTTCCACTTATTGTTGAAGTTCTGGAAAACTGATTTACATTGAAGAGAAATTTGAGGTAATGTTCTGGGAATGTGAGATTGAAATTTCTAGTTTGTCCATCCTTAAAAGAATTATGGAAGTTGTACCTAAAATTTATTGTTAGTGTGACCTCTTTAGAACCCTTCAAATATTGAAGAGTTTTTTTATTTCCGATTTTTAAATGCTTAAGATTCTTTTCACAATATATTGGGAAAGAGAGAGAGAGAGGATGATGACTGATGCAAAAGTAATCTGTTTGTCCACCGATTAGATGGAGCTCGCTTTCTTTCCTTGAGTAATTCACCATCCCACAGTCGAAATAAGAATATCACCCACAATAGCTAGGGCATACATGTGTAGGAAAATAAGAATAAACAGGAAATTTGGCAAGAAATTTATGCAGAATTAGGGGGTTTTGATGCAGCATTTATATGAAGATTCCAGATGTTAATGATGACTATATGAAATAGTCCAGTATGGAAACATCTAAGATGAAATTCTTGTAAATTTTTGGCCTAGAATATAAAGTTTGCTTAAGTCTGTGGTTACAATTTATATGCCAAATGAGAAGGAAGGCATTTTGATGTTTTGTTTTTTTTTTTTCCAGAGAGAGTCCAAATGAAAGAGAGTAGAAATATGTACTTTGAATAGTGAGGGTGTCTCAGGAAGTTTGCCAAGCAAGATTTCCAAATAAAATGTTTGGGAAAGAAAACAGGGATGGACTTTGCAGATGCTGGATGGATTCCACCAGCCATCTGTGCAAAGAGTTACTTGGTATCACATCAGCTAAAAGCTATAGAATGACACAAAACTATCTGCAATCTCTTCATTGTTCACTGGGCCCATTTATTTACAAGGCAACTCTCTATTTATAGAGATAAAATATCTGAATGTATCTGCATTTCCTGTGAGAAACAATATGGATGACCAGAATTATTTAAACATAAAGGAATTTCAGCAATTGAACAATTACCTTAGCACTAATGCATCAGCAGTCAAAGAAGGCAGATTAATTTACTTAACGGTGAGCTAAGTGCATTCTTGGCTTGCAAAGGGGAATCATTTGCTCACTTAAGCCAGAGATCCCATTTTTGACGGTAGATGTCACTGCCTGGATTTTCCTTTGACAGTCTGGCAACCCCGCACCCCTGTTATAGTATTCATTTATTTGTCTTATTTTCAGCCAGATTAATCTATTCTGTTTTGACAAGAAGACTGATGGGTAATTGATAACTGTGATAGACACAAACAGAAGAGTTGGATGCTGAATAATTCAGCACTTTTCAGTATCAATAAGAGAACAGGTTGAAGAATTTGTGTCTCTATTTACACTTAAACTAAACTAAGTCAGCCCAGACATTTATGCTGCCAGTCTATCAGAAAACCAAACAGTGTACATTCGGTTTCCACCCGACAAAATGTTTTATAAGCTTGTAACAATATGTGTGAAGCTGCCAGAATAATAAATAGGTACAGCAGCCCATGCATGCTAATGTTATGTTGTAAGCAGTTTTGTTGACAAGTGCTAATACTTCTTTCATACTATCATCAAAAGCAGCTAATACAACAGCCATTATTTGCTGGCTTTCCAAGCAAGACATGATGGATTGTGACCTTAATATGGGTTAGCCGAGTTTTGAAAGTTAAACAACTTGCAATAAATCATAGAATTATTACAATGCAGTTTAATTGGTTAAGGACTGTTTATTTCCTAAACAGGGTGAAAAATTTCTGTTTCGGCACTTTTAATTTGCAAAGTGCATTTTCATTATGAATGGCAGTTTAATATTCTGCTCTTTTGTCATGCAAAATATGCAACACACAGGCAATCTATTAATTGGACAAAAATGCATTGCAAGCGTAAATTATCCTTTATATCATCACTTGTGAGCTTTTACATCTATTAAATGTGTTAAATGGAACATACTTAAAGACTGCACATCTTGCAGGCTACTTCTGAAATTTAAGTCAAGCTTTAAGGTGATTTTAATAATCTTTATTTTTGGCAAAATAAGGTAATTAGGTAATTGTAAATAAAAAGGGCAATTTCAAGAGCTACTGCTTCAAGGCATAGGTGCATATGTTTTATTGATTTGGCATTCTCCCGGAAACAGAGAATAGCACTGGTTCATATTGATACATCTTGAGAAATGGAATCTGCCTTTCTTTACGCCTTTCTTTTTTGCTACAGTGTAATTTCTAAAGCAGAAATTTCCTTTTGCAAATGTGAGAAAAGGTGAGTAAGGCAGTAGCAAATTGGTACCCCAGCCTAGCTCAGCATAACTGAATAACTTCCTCCATATGCTTTGCTTCAATGATGTGCCTTTGCAAGGGGCTATTTTAGAGCACAGAAACAGTAACAAAATGCTTTGTACTAGGAATGTTGATATGACATATGCTCCATATTAAGGATGCCAGATTTCTCCATGTGTTCCTTTAAGATTGCCTTAAAAACGCATGCAATCTCCATTTTCCATTCTTTTGAGTCCATTTCTCAGGTTTAGTGATACCTGGATAGACTTTGGTTAAAACTTAAAGCTTCCACTGGCTTCAGGTGTTTTCCATAGGTTGAAGCTGAGTTACTCTAGTCCTACTACTTTGAGTCTCCATCAAAGACACAGAAGCCAGACCTTCCACCTTCTGAACCCCATAATGACCCTGGGCCCATGCTCCTAGAGGGATAAAGAACAGGAAAGTATTCAAAGGAGTGATGGGATACAGAACTCTGGTGGTGGAAATTGTGTGGAATTGTACTCTTCTTATCCTACGGCCTTGTTGATATTTTTTATTTTATGAATAAATCAATAACAATTAAAAACACAACAATATAATGTTTTGATTTAATTTTAATTTCAGAAAAAAAGAAGGCTTTTGTCAAGCATTATAAAGTGAAAGTGGAAGTGTAGCTTGCATAAGTATTACCATCAGTTTTTCCACATAAAAAAGTACTATATGAGGGCAGGGGTAGATAGCATAATGGTTATGCAAAGAGACTCTCAGGCCTGAGGCTCCAAAGTCCCAGGTTCAATCCCCTGTATCACCATAAGCCAGAGCTGAGCAGTGCTCTGGTAAAAAAAAAAAAAAAAGTACTATATGAAAATGGAAATTCTGTTTCTTTTTTTAATAAGGAACACTCTTTCCTTTTAAATCATTCACAAAATCCATACCTTAAAATGCTGTCTAGAACTTAAATGATCAATGCAGAAACCAAGTTGAGAAAAACTTTTTCTTTTGTCTTCTACTATGTTATATAAATAAATTATTTATTTTTATTTGTGCTATATAGTAACACAGTGGTGCTTCTGGTCCCTTCCTCTCTTGCTTTCATTCTTTTATTCTTTTTTGTCACAAAAGTTGATTGCTGGAGCTTAATACCTGCACAACCAATACACCACTCTCAGTGACCATCTTCTTTTCATACTTCCTTCCTTTCTTTTTAAAAATAAAAACAGAAGTTGAAAGGAAGAAATGAAGAGAATAATAGAACTGGAATTGGCATAGTGTACCAAAGTAAAAGATTTTGGGGTGGGTTGGGGCGGGGGGAGAATACAGGTCCAAAAAAGGATGACAGAGGACCTAGCGGGGGTTGTATTGTTATATGGAAAACTGAGAAATGTTATGCATGTACAAACTACTGTATTTACTGTTGAATGTAAAACACTAATTCCCCAATAAAGAAATTTTAAAAATAAAAATAAAAAAGAGAGAATAAGAGAAACACCTATGGCATGGCTTCACTGCTTGTGAAGCTTCCTCCCCACCCCCAGCAGGTGGAAAGTAGGGTCTTGAACCTGCGTCCTTTCTCAAGGTAACGAGTGCTCTACCAGTGCATTATCACCTGAACCCAGTGCTTGGGGTCTAAGAAAGTTCATTCTATGGCTAAGGAAGTTGTGGTACATATATACAGTGGAGTACTATGAAGCTGTTTAAAATTATGAGGCCATCTCCTTTGCATTATTGGAGTTAGAGATTGAAGACATCGATGTTGAGTGAGACAAGCCAGAAAGAGAAGGACTAGTACTGAGTGATCTCGCTTAGAGGCGAAACTTCAGAATTAAAGAATAGTAGGAGAAAACACACAGTGAAACATGAACTGGGAGTGGTATATTGTAAAAAAAAAAAAAAAAAAAAAAATTCCAGGGAAGGAGGGAATTGGATAGAATAAAGAACATTGAGATCCTGTTGTGTTTCCTAGACACCAATCAAGGGAAGATGAGAGGTTGTGTTTAATGTGCTAAAGACTGTCCTGTAAACCATTAACCCTAAATAAAATAAAAGAAAGATCTTTTGAATGAAATCATTCTAAAAATGATAAATCTAATTATGAAATTCCATTCTGGGGGGCCAGGCAGTAGCACATCTAGTTGAGTGCACACATTACAGTGCTCAGAGACCTGGGTTCAGGCTACTGGTCCCCTTCTGGTGGTGGGAAACTTCACAAGTGGTAAAGCAGAAGTGCAGGTACCTCTGTCTCCCCTTCCTTCTCAACTCCTCTTTGTTTCTTTTCAAAACAGAGAAATACATATATTTTTAAAAGAAATTTTAATCTTGCACTAATACTGATAATCTCTCCCCGCCTTTAAATGCCACCGTACTTACTTAAGCCGTGTAGTTAGTTTAATATCACGCAAGCTCAACTTGTGAAGTCAACAGAAAGTTGAATTTGATTTGACTACTTCATAGGCACTTTGAAAGTCATAAAACTAAGTCTGTATCCTATGTAAGAATTAGATTTCCTGAAAACTGAGTTACATAAAATTGAAAGTACATTGACTATAAACTTTATCATTTTATTTGATTATTTTCATTATTTCTTATGACTGCTTTCACTGCCTCCCATAAAATCTGATTGCTGGCCCCTTCCTTTTCGCTGTTCTCCAGATAACTTTGGATTTCCCTCTTGATTTTCAATGACCTAGTATTATTAAGAAGTATGTCATTAGGAGTCGGGCTGTAGCACAGCGGGTTAAGCGCAGGTGGCACAAAGCGCAAGGACTGGCATAAGGATCCTGGTTCGAACCCCGGCTCCCCACCTGCAGGGGAGTCGCTTCACAGGCGGTGAAGCAGGTCTGCAGGTGTCTATCTTTCTCTCCTCCTCTCTGTCTTCCCCTCCTCTCTCCATTTCTCTCTGTCCTATCCAACAACGACAACAACAATAATAACTACAACAATAAAACAACAAGGGCAACAAAAGGGAATAAATAAATAAAATAAATATTTAAAAAAAAGAAAATTGCAAAAAAAAAATTTAAAAAAAAGAAGTATGTCATTTAGTCTCCACATTTATTTTTTATTTTTTTGGTTGCTTGCTAGCTTTATACCATCATGGTCCAGATAGTTTATAAGATTTCAATATATATATATATTTTTTTACTAAGACTACCTTTCTGTCTCATCATATGACCTGTCCTCAAGAATGTCCCATGAGAGGAATGTGTATTCATTTCTTTTGAAATGGAATTCTCTGTGGGAATCTATCCGTTTCATCTATGGTTTCATAGGTAGCCATTGCTTCTGTTTCTTGAAAGTTGAGACAAAGCATTATCATTTAAAAAATTATCAAAATTCTCTTATTTCTCTTCTTATCTTTACACCCTGTTCCTGCTACAACCCCTCCTTCCACAATTCATTCTGTATTTCATCAGTCCCATGAACACTGTGAAAAAAATGTGTCTAGTCTTGAAGCAGATACGTACAGACTTTTTAAAAAAACAAGTCTTAAAAAAAAATACCAGCATGCTGACATTTTCATAAAAATTAGGGGTCCTTGAGATGTCATATAGACTAATGTGCAAACACTTGGAAAAGCTCAACTCAGAGAATAAGAGACAAAACTAAGTGACTATCTTGTGTTTTCATAGGTGTGACCTACCCCCTTGAAAAGGCCATTTTAATCTCAAATTTCGATTACTATTTACCATCAAACAGTGTTCAGCATCACTACATGAGTCATGCCACTATTTCTCAGTGAACCATGCCAGTTTGAATTATAGTACATGCTTCTTTCATACAGAAGAAATAAGTTTAAACTGCTGGGATATTTGATCTTTTCTATTCTTAAATGCTATGAGAGAAAAATAAGTACAGCGAGCTAATTTGTAGATTCCTTATTCTTTTGTTCCTTATTCTTGCCCCTTCTGTGGACTTTACTAGACAGAATTAGGCCAGTTATCAAAATCACTTCAGTGGTCAAAAGTAAATTGATGTATTGAAGTTGATAATAGTATATGCAGGATTGTAACCTACATAAACCTGACCTATTACCTGTTAGTGTGAGCTTTGAGAAAAATCATTTTATGGGGACATAATTAATGATCTCCAGCACAATAGTTGATGCCTATGTATAATTTCTCATCTTCCCATGATAGGTGTCTGTAGGACACTTTTACCCCCACAATCAGCTGTTAGAACATTTAAAAAATATATATCATCACAAATACATACATATATATATATATATATACACATATACACATATCTCAACATATTTTTATCCCTAACTACTTTATGTAGAAAGGCAAATGAATGCATTAAGATAAAAAAAAATCATTGTGATTTATGCAAGGATTATATGTAAAGCAGTGTGTGTGTTTTCATTATAGCCATGGAATATCTCACATCTTTCTACTAAATTGTAATTCCATTACTCTTTATTCCTTAAGGATAGAAAAGATACACTTTATTTTTTTAGAAATAAATAAACAACCTGAGTTGGTAAAAAAAAAAAATCAATTACAAGAGTGTCTGCCCTAAAAGTCAGATTCATTTTATTTGTTATTACAAGTTATTAAAAGGCTTCCAGGCATGCATATAAAATCTGAAAAACAATAGTTGAATCTATCATATTAAATTAAAATCTCACCATAAAAAGTAAACTCAAGTAGTTTATCATTTAGGGATTGCCATGCTGCCCTAGAAGTCAATATTTTGTTTTAACAATAAGACTTTGTTAAAAATATAACTAAAATGAAGCTTTGCAAGAACTCTCACTGGAAATTGTTCTGCTTTAGATTCAAATGTGGGAAGTAAAAGTGTATCAGCTTAATTTCTTTAAAATAACAAAAGGAGAGAAAAGAATAAATTCCATGTCCAATAACTAGATTATGCTTGCAAATGAAAATAAGGCGTCAAAATATATATATAGAACATAACTATACCTCAAGTTAGATGAAGCTTTGCTTTTTTTTTTTTTTTTTTTTTTGTCTCCAGGGTTATCACTGGGGCTCGGTGCCTGCACTATGAATCCACTGCTCCTGGGGGCTGTTTTTCCCTTTGTTGCCCTTGTTGTTTATTGTTGTAGTTGTTATTATTATAGTTGTCATTGCTGTTGCTGTTTTGGATAGGACAGAGAGAAACCGAGAGAGGAGGGGAAGACAAAGAGGGAGAGAGAAAGATAGACACCTGCAGACCTGCTTCACCTGCTTGTGAAGCGACCCCCTGCAGGTGGGGAGCCAGGGGCTCGAACTGGGATCCTTACGCCAGTCAGTGTGCTTTGCACCGTGTGCACTTAACCCACTGCTCTACTGCCTGACCCCCAGATCTTTGCCTTTTTAAAATGGCCAATTTGTGCAGTCAAATATTAGTCCTACTTCTTTGACCATTTGCTACTATTTGTCATGGCATCCTATATTCCTTTCATGATAATTCTCTATTTTCCCTAAAATAACTCACATGCTCACTTGCCCATAATTCAAAGGATGTGGTCAACCTATACCATAACCTTCAGGTTATGGTATAGGTATTATTGACTTCTAGATCCACACACATGCAAGCATGTTAACTACTAACTCTATTTCTAACCTTATTAAGGAGTGTTACCACATGCCAATCTGAAAGTTGATATTGGACAGAATATTTCAAGGAGTGGGTGGTCCAAATATATTATTTCATAATGTATAATTTACAAATATCTATTAGGCACCTCCTCCAAAAAATTGAGTGATAACAGAAATAATTGTCAGTGATAAAGCCATCACAGGACTAATACATAAATTGATTTTCACTTTCATATTAAAAGGATTTAACCAAGTCTTCAAACAGCTGAACATTATCAGCTCTTTAATATTTTTTAAATGGTGTCAAGATAAAAAAAACTTAAACTCTGAATATCCATTCAGATTAGATTGATAATGGTTTATAAAATAAAAACTAATAATCACCAGTTTTCAACAAATTGAACAGTAAAGCATTCTTAATATTGTTAGATTGAAAAAATGTTATTACTTTCAAGTCTTTCTTTTCTTCCTACTTTCTTATCCAGTGAACTATAGTGAGAACACTAATACTAATGATTTTTTAGTTGCTTGATTCCACTTTAAAAGAAACAGTCTTCTTCATAAACATTCTGAGTCTTTTTAAAAATTTTTTTATTTATAAATAGGAAGTATTGACTAAACCATAGGATAAGCGGGGTACAACTCCACACAATTACCACCACCAGAACTCTGTATCCTATTCCATCCCCTGATAGCTTTCCTATTCTTTAACCCTCTAGGAGTATAGATCCAAGGTCATTGTGGAATGTAGAAGGTAGAAAGTCTGGCTTCTGTAATTGCTTCCCCACTAAACATGGGCATTGACAGGTTGATTCATACTCCCAGCCTCTCTCTTTCCCTACTGGAGAAAGGTTCTGGGGAATTGGAGCTCCAGGACATATTGGTGGGGTTGTCTGTCCATGGAAGTCTGGTTGGTATCATGCTAGCATCTGGAACCTAGTGGTTGAAAAGAGAGTTAACATACAAAGCCAAACAAAGTGTTGACCAATCATGGACCTAAAGGTTGGAATAGTGCAGATGAAGAGTTGGGGAGGGGTCCTCCATTTTGTAGTTAGCTAGTAGGCATATTCCAAAAGGCCTGTAGCTATATTAGTTTTGTTTTTTTTTTTCTTTTTTTTTCTCTTTTCTTCCCGAGCCTGAAATCTGATATGCAGGTTGATCCAAGTTATTGTCTGGGGAGATGCTGTCATGGCTGGAAAAAGGACCTGAAAGCTGGATCTGGGAAGAGAGTAGCTCCCTAATATGGGAAAGGCATATAAATATTGTTGACTGTAAACCCCATCAATTTGATGTGAACTGGGGCCCATATTCAACAAGGAGCCCATGTGACCTCTGCATCCCTGTAGATCTGAGATCACATTCTGTGGTCATGAGTAGGAACGTTCCAAGCTGCCCCAGTACCAGGACCCATATGGTATATAGAGTATGTTGTCCATCCTCCCCTTGGAGGATGGAACATTCTCCACCACTGTTGATTCAACTTGAGGGCAAGGTCTTATGGGGGCCCACAAAGGGGTCTATTGTGTTGTTTTTGATAGAAATGACCGGTAACAATGGAGAGAGGGATTTATTTGAGGTCTAGGCCCATCATGTCTGTCTGGGAATCTCAGGACTCCCTGATTCGGGCCCCAGCTGATGGGGTGGCCTGATAGTGAATAAAGAGTCATCGTTAAAGTATGCCAGTCTCTTGCCTTTATTCAGCTTTTGTAGTCCTTGCTTTGATAAGGTTAGTTTTGGAATGAGTGAGAGAACTGTAACAAGAAGTAGGTCATGAGGGTATCTAAGTAGATACACTATTTCATTATGAACTTTATACTGACTCACTACAGACTATTGCGTATTTTTGCTTTCAGGTATATATTTTGGTCTAATTTATGGATACATGTGAACATATGCTCTATCTCATGGGACTTGGTCTATATCTAGATTTTGGGACTTTGTTAGGAAGTGAATCACCTAGAATAGAATTAGAGAATCCTATGAAAGGAAAGGTCTCACCTGAGTAATGAGGGTGAAGGGTTGACATTCCATGTCTGATGTCTCTGGACACAGTCTGAAGTGAAGCTGCTGAGGTGGTACGCCTTGCATTGATTAGGTTGGGATTGGTGGATGCAATATCATTTGGTGTAAATTGAGAGAAGCATGCAGGAAAGTGAGCCCTACCCTAGAGGTTCCAGGACTGGGGGAAATATAGGCTCTATAGAGGAAGTGGGAGGTTCTTGCTGTCTTAGGGTTTAAGAAGACAACAGATAGTTATTGCTATAATTACATTATTTGGCATTTGGGTTAACTTTGAAAATCCCTTTGTTAGGATTTGCTGTATCATATACAACATCACCATAGTTTTATGTCCTTTGACATTATTTGTATATAGCTGTGCCACCGGTTGCTTCTGTTCTCCCTGGACTAAACTTTTAAGAGAGCCAACATATCAAAGACTCAGCTTATGTATTAAAAAGACTCAGTGTGTGCTTTAAAAAGTTTGAGACATTCAATCAATTTTCCCCTATCAATTAAATAGTGATTTATATGACTACAGATTAATAGGAGTGTACATAAACACCATTCCCACCACCAAAAGACTGTGTCTCATCCCCTCCCCAAGTCTTCCTCCACCCCCCGACTCCATGAAGCTGAACATACACCCTCACTCTCAACCCAGGGTTTTTACTTTTGGTGCCCTACTCCAAATTTAGTCAAATCCTGCTTTTAGTTTTCTTTTCTGTTATTCTTTCTCAGTGTCTGTTTATGAGTGATATAATCTCATATTCATCTTTATCTTTCTGACTTAGCTCACTTAAGATGGGTCAAAAAAGGTGGGTTCATTTCTGAGTCTTTTTCTTACTGTTTCCCAAATATGCAAGATATTAAGTTGCTTTCACAGAGGGGAAAAAAAAAGAAAGGACTCTGCAATTATAGTGATAGGTAGGTGTTTGAGGATACTGATAGGCCTATATGATACAGTTTCATTCACCGCAAAAATGCACCTTGAGATCCTACTAAACTACACACAAATCAATGAAGTGATTTTTATATGATCAAGAAATGATAGTTTCCCCTGAATACCCCTCCCCTTTCTTTTTATTTCCGCCAGTGTTATTGCTGTGACTTGGTGAGGATACTATGAATCCAGCATTTCCAGCAGCCATTTTGTTCTTTCTGTTTTATTGGATGGTGTTGTGGGTTCGAGATTAGAGCCAGCCAATGGAGTCAACATAAGGAACTTTATTAATATTAATGGGTTGCAGAAAGAGCTCTTGCTATTAAAGAATTCTGCATTTCATTCTCTATGGTGACCCCTCCCCAGAGCCCCAGAAACACCAAGAGAGCTACTTCTCTGATTCTTTCTAAATTTTAGGTTGCTAATCAGTGAGGATGTTTACTAGGTAGACTGCCAACTTCAGAGAAAGACAGTCGATGTACAGAGGGAGCATGAAGGATAATTGGTTTGAAACTAATTTCAGCCCCCATCTGAGGACATAGCTTAGTGCAGAGATCCCCCCGGGAATTCGGTTCAGCCTTATGGGCTGCAGGTTTCATATCAAAGTTTGGCAGAACCAGTTAGTAGGTGAAGGTACTTAATGAGTATCACCTGTGTTTTGTTTTTTAAGCTTTATTAGCCTGCAAAGAGAGGAAGAGAACCAGATTATCGTTCTGGCATAGAGCCTCATACTTTTAAATCTAATGTTTTAGCCACTGGCCACCTCTGGGGTCAACTTTTATGAGTTTTTACCATCCTGGAAACTCTAGAATTCTAAGCACAAATTGCTGCTTCCTTGGCTGAAGGGATAACCCTGAGGAAGTGCTTTGGAAAATCTTTGTCGGGACTGGGTAGTGGCACACTTGGTTGAGCGCACACCTTACAAGGGCCCAGGTTTGAGCCCCTGGTCCCCACTAGCAGGAGGAAAGCTTTGCAAGTGGTAAAGTAGTACTGAAGGTGTCTCTCTCCCTCTCCATTTCTGACTGTCTCTATCAAATAATAAATAAAATTTTTTTTAAATAAAAGAACTCTTCACCTCCAGAACTGCTATCTTCTGCACCCCCAAAACAATTCTGATACATATCCTAGTGGGGGAGAAGTGATAGAAGGAAGAGGATAAGAGGGCTCTCCATCACGACCTGCAGAGAGAGAGGAGGGAAAAGGAAGAAACATTTGGATGTAGTACTAGAACCGTGAGTGACTTGGAGGGGAAGAGAGGACTGGATCTGGAAGAAAAAGGGGGCAATTATGTACAGTTGTAGACATATAGTTGTAGAGATGATATTTAACCTATGTCACCAACCATGGAAGAACTGTGGTGGTTTGCAGTGGAGGGACTGGGGATTCAGAACTCTGCTGGTGGAAAAGGTGTGGAATTATACCCCTGCTGTCTTGAAATTTTGTAAATCAATATTAAATCACTAATTAAAAAAATAGAAAAAAATTCTGCACCTAGAACAAAGGGATGGTACAAGTATATATATGGAAAAGCAGAAGCAGAGGTTGCAAGGCTAAGGGTGGGACTTATGCCCATAGCTCAGGGTCTGGTTACCTCAGTTACTGTTATGGTTACTTTTATCTCTTCCTGCATGACTATGGCTGGGATAGTTTAGCCTTGGGACTTAGGAACATCAGCATAAGATTCACTACTGGGGGAGGGGAGGTAACTTTCTCTAGGTCTCCCTTTAACGTGGGGCTTCTTTCCCTACAGTTTGGCTAGTTAAGTCTTTCTTTGCCTTGAAGTTCTCTTTTCTACCCCATTAGGAAAGAAAAATTAAGAAAGGAGATGGAACTATAGAGAGGTAGTGAGAAAGATACCTGTAGACCTGTTTCACCACAAGGCCCTTGTGCATGGTATCATGTGCTCAACCAAGTGCACCACTATCTGGTTTCCCTCTTTTAAAGAAATAAAAATATTATGCAACATCCCCACATAGCAGTTGTTGTAATACTTACTGAAAATATTCAAGAATCTTTCATGGAAATACCTACTGCAGAGTGAAATATAATTTTGTAGCTTTATTTCTATAGAAAATAGTTGTTTTCCTTCCACTGGCTCTTTTTTTTTTTTAATTTCTTTCTTCTGAACACCTGTGGCTTTGTTCCCATAATAAATATATGAAACCTGAAACAACAGAAAGTAATTCAAGAAGAGTAAAATACTAATCTTTTTATTCTGAATGTAACTGTGAAAGATAGTGGCATTGCCAACCCCCTTGTTTAGGCTTCCTAAATATCTCATCGACCTCAGTAAATTCATTCAGAACTGTTTGAAAACTTGGCAGATGTTTTTTTCCTCCTGCAACATAACAAAATGAAAGTAAAGGTATATAAAGCTATGTTTATAAAGACCTAAGATATGGGTAAGTAGAAAACAAATGACTTCAACAGTTAGGAAAGCATCAAAAGGCTGGGAAGAGTGAAAGGTATGACAACATAGGCCTCTGCAAAAGAGAATGTTTGAAGAGATTCACCCAACTGACCTCAAGGAATTCAGAGCGTTAAAGGTCTTGGGAGTCTGAATGGTAGAAAATTGGAAGTTTTGGAGTCCATGATTCACTCTTTCACGAAAGGTTTCACATATGGTTAATTATCTGAAAATAATCAAACTAGAAACCTTTCAAATTAGAAGTTATCTATGGAACAGGAAAAAGATGAATCAAGTGCCTACTTCTCTTATCTTTATACTGACATCAGACAGTTAATTTGCCTTCCAGATAAGAGATTCTTTTCTGGTCAAAATAAACTCCCCAAGAGTAAAGATACTTTTTGATGTACTAAAATATTCAGAAAATATGGTAAGTTTTCAACAAACATGTAAAGAGCCCATGAAAATGTCACAGGTGATAAGCATCATACTGAGTACTTAGAAATTACTCACAATTCTCTCTTTCTTTCTTTCTTTTTTTTTTTTTTGAGCTTGTCATTATAAAAACTGTTAAGTGGAAATACTCATTTTTCCAAGCTATGTTATGTCTAGTTGTGTTCATGTGGCTTTGTTCTAGTCAATGAGATGTAAGCAGAACCCACTGAGTAGAGTTTCTGGGAAAACAGATATAGATGACTTATGAGTAATTAGAAATGACATTCCAGAGGGTAGCAGGGCCAAGTGGTCTAAGATGCTGCATTAAGAAATGACACTCCACTCCTATCTCTGCAAGATTTAAGGCCTCAGTATAACTCATAGTCCTTACTCCCCCTCTCCACTCTCACCCCACCACGCCTTCCTATTTATAAGTTTGATGTCTTTAAATTCCAGTAACTGACCTCTAACCTTGGAGGTTTATCAAATCCGTGAATGTAAAACCTACTAGAGTTAAGTGAGACTGTGTAGTTCAAACCAATGTTTTTTAATAGCCAATTAACAATCAGACTCACATCTGAAGGAAAAAGGAGTAGGGAGCAGGATGAAGCCTGAGGAAACACTGTCCACATCCAGACTAACAGTTATAAGAAAAAGAAAACAACTGATTCCTGTTTATTAGGGTTTCAATAATTAACAGCCAAAATACTCTGAACTGGTAGTAGATACACAGGAAGCTAAATAAACCAGAAAAGAAGTGTCAGACAAATAAACTATGTCAAGACAAGAAAAATAAAATCATGGATCAACAGTGAAAATATTTATATGTCACAATAATGTAAAAGGTTAATACTTTTTTAGCTAAAAATACTTCAATAATTCAGTGAGTTGATGGAGGAAGGCCTAAGTTAATTAAACTGTCACCTACTGTAACAAGTAGTTAATAGATAATATCTCAGTTTGACCAGTCAAGAAATACTACTGCCAGGAAAAAATATATATCAGTTCTAGGTAGTGGTTGCTTCTAGGGTATGGGAGGGGTAAAAAATGGTCCATTTTCCATTCTGTATCATTTAGACTTTATTTTATTTTTGTCTTGCTGCCAGGATTACCATTGTGGCTCTGTGCCTGCAGAATGCCATGACTTACAAGGGCCATTTCTTTCTCTTCCTTCATTTCTTCCTTCTGTTCTTTCTTTTTGTCTTCCCTTCTTTCTTTTTTGATAGAGTGTGAGAGACATCAAGATAAAGGGAGAGTCATGCAGCTCCTCTCGTAAAGTTTCCCCCCACAGTTGGGTACCAGGGGCCTGAACCCAGGTCCTTGCATATGGTGACATGTAAGCTCTACTGGGTACTTGCCCACCCCCCCCCCACTTTTAAAACAGTGTGAGTGTCTTACTCTAATAAACTCAATTCAAACAAAGTACCTGAAATTTCAAAATCCTCCAAGAGCCAATGGTATTGGACTAAAATACTGATGTCATGGCTAAAACTTAGTCAATACAATTTCTATCTTATTAAACTAGATTATTCTGAAGAAACAAATATTCCCTAAATATAACAACTTTAAAAACTGAGATTATTCCATTCTTGGGCCAGGTGGTGATGCACTGGTTTGAGCGCACATATTACGATGTGCAAGGACCCGGGTTTGAGCCCCCGTCCCCAACTGCCGGGAGAAAGTTTTGCGAGTTGTGAAGCAGTGCTACAGGTGTCTCTCTGTCTCTCTTCCTCTCTACCACTCCCTTCCCTCTCAATTTATGGCTGTCTCTGTCAAATAAAGATAACAAAAAATATATAAAATGAGTTTATTCCATTCTCAAAGTAATTGTGAGTCCTAGTAACATTCCCTAAAGGTGATTCAGCAAATCCAGGCCTCTTCCATATTTGAGTCTACCACTGAGCCCAGAGCTTCCTTGGTTATACTGAAAATTCTAGTGTTTCCTTCCTTTTAACTAAAAACAGCTTTGATGTTGTTAAGTCTGCACATTGCCTCCATTGGGAAGACCTAGTAACAGGATTCCCTCTAACTCTACAGAGGCACATGAACTATTTAACAAACATCAACTTTATAAGGTAAACTATCTAACTGTAGTTTTTTAAATTTTTGTTGTGACTCTTTTGAATATCTAGCTATAACAGACAAACAAAAAAATTATTGTCAAAAGTGATTTATATTCCCATTGAGATGGAAATAAACTAAATAAACAATACATAAGGTAGAAAATTTTTAGTACAGATGCAGAACAAGGCAACAATTAGTCCTCTTCAAAATAGAAGTAGTGGGAGTCAGGCGGTAGCACAGCGGGTTAAGCGCATGTGGTGCGAAGCACAAGGACGGGCATAAGGATCCCCATTAGAGCACTCAGCTCCCCACCTGCAGAGGAGTCACTTCACACTTGGTGAAGCAGGTGTCTTTCTCTACCCCTCTCTGTCTTCCCCTCCTCTCTCCATTTCTCTCTGTCCTATCTAACAACAGTGACATCAATAACAACAATAAAAAAGGGCAACAAAAGGGAAAATGAATAAATATTTTTTAAAAAATAGAACTACTGTGTTCTTCTCTACCAGCAGTTTCAGTATTTCCCAGATCAATATTTTTCTTCTTGTTTTCTGAATCTCAAAACTAAATGCTATTTGAAAAAAATAATAATAATCTAAAGACAACTATAGGGACCCATAAGATTTCTTGCCTGAAAGGACTCCTGTCTGGTCATGCATCCAATCCAAGGCCCTGAGAAACCACGTGACAGTGTTAAGTCACTGGGAGAAGATTCAGTGTAGTGCTGTGTCTTCTCTCCCTGTCTGTCTGTTTCTGTATACTTGAAAAAGTTTATCTAGAGCAGTGAAATAGTGTGTGCATGAAGCATACGAGCCTCAGTAAATAAATGCTATAAATGACATTACTAATGAACTTTGATGCAAAAATCCTCTAACATTCTTAGCAGATCTAATTCAACAACATACCAAGAAAATAATCTATCAAGCTCAGTGGGAATTGTTGTTAAAATTCCGTGGCTCTGGCCGGGCTGGCTTGCTTCACGGCCAGGTAACAGAGACGCGGAGACAACGGCTGGGCAGGGAAGCTGTATTTCTTTATTCAGGAACAACGATTCATAAACTAAGACAAACTAATCACCAAACAGAACTCTGCTGTCTCTTTGCGGCGGCGCAAGCACTCTCTCTCTTACTCTGGAACTCAGGAACTCAGGAACCCTCCAACTCTGGCACTCTGAAACTCTTCAGCTGTGGAACTCTCTCTTACTCTGTAACTCTGAAACTCTCGAACTCAGGAACTCAGGAACTCTCGGACTCAGGAACCCTCTCTCGGGGTTCCTTGGGGTGGGGCCAAGCAGGCCCGCGAAATTAACTGGACTGATCCAATTCTCTTGGCGGGGGAGGGCTAGAACAAACCAATGTAAAGCATACGACAGGGAATCATCTCAAAGACGTAGAAATGATTTAAGATACACAAATAAATAAATGTAATATACCACATAAACAAAAAAGGTAAAAATCATAGATTATATCAAGATACTGAAAAGGCACTTGTCAGATATACTGGCAAAAAATAAATATCAGCCAAAAGTCAGTTACAGTACCTATGATAATCTTATTAGAATCATCAAACAAGTAGATGTAGTAAAACATAAAGGTTAACTTAGACCCAACTAAAATCCTGGGTCTATATCCTCCCTAATTTGAGGCCAGAGCCCATAATCCTAATACCAATTTGGATACAACAAATGACACTCAGTGCTTTAACAACTGGGAGAAAGTCTAAGCTCATATAAAAAAGGGATTACAAAAACTGGATCAGGGCAAGAGACTGGTTCACTTAATGATGGCCTTTTGGTCACTATCAGGTCACCTCATCACCTGGGGCCCTAGTCAGGAAATCATTGGACTCCCACACAGATAGGATAGATCCCTCTCTCTAACATCACTGGTCACTTCCATCAGGAACATCATCATAAACTCTCTTGTGGACCTCTACAGGATCTTGCCTTTTCTATAATGCAGTAATGGTATGGACTGCTTCACTCATCCTCTGCCACTCAAGGAAGACAGGACCTGAAATGAGTGCAGCCTACCTAGAATGTTCCCAGCTGTGAACATGAATTTCAAGCTCAGACAATCAGGGAATCAGAGGTTATACAGGCTCCTGTGCTAATATGTTATATATATGTATGTATGTATGTATATATGTCCTGGGTCAGATTGATAGTGTAAGCAGTTAATTGTATTCATATACTTTCTTAAAGGTTCAGAGCTACTCTTTTTCTGAATCCAGCTTCTAGTTCTATTAACTCTGACACCATCTTCCCAGGCAGTATGTTTAGTTCACCTGCATGGGAGCTATCAAGCTCAAGCAAAACTTACTAAAGTCAAGGGCCCCAAGGAACATACCTAAAATAGACTTCCTAGTTTCTTTTTACCCTGTTCTCATCTGCTCTGTTCTTAATTTTTGGTTCTTGTTTATCAAACATTTTTTTCTGTTTTATATCTTACTATCTTTCAGCCACCAAGTAGCAGATGCTACTATGATTCCATTCTGACTTCCCTGGGCAGACCATCTCACCAATGTGCCCCAGAACCTCATCTCTTCAGAGCCCTACCCTACTAGGGAAAGATAGAAACAGGCTGGGGGGTATGGATCAACCTGCCAATGCTCATGTCCAGCAAAGAATCAATTACAGAAACCAGAACTCCCATCTTCTGTACCCCATAAATAATTTTGGTTTCTCCCCAGAGGGGGAGAAATGTTAGGGGAGGATGACTAGAGAGTTCTGAACTGCAATTCCATCAGGACTCAGAGAGAGAAGAGGAGAAAAGGAAGGACATTTGGAAGACACAATAGGTGTAGGTGTAACTTAGAAAAGAAGATAAGGCAGAACCATAGGACAAAAGGACAAATATATGGAAATATAGTTATAGAAACAATAGTCAACCCATATCTATAACCGTAGGAGAACTGCTATAGTTTCCAATGGAGGGAATGGGGACACAGAACTCTGGTGGTGGGAAGGTGTGGAATTCTAACCCTGTTATTTCATAATTTTGTAGATCAATATTAAATCACTAGCAAAAAAACAAACAAACAGGGGCTGGGTGGTGGTGCACCTTGTTGAGCGTTGAGCGCACATGTTACAGTGCTCAAGGAGCCTGGTTTGAGCCCCCGGTCCCCACCTGCAAGGGGAAAGCTTCATGAGTGGTGAAGCAAGACTGCAGGTGTCTCTCTATCTCTCTCTCTCCCCTCTCCATTTCTGACAATCTCTACCCAATAAATAAATAAAGAAAATTTAAAAAAAATTAAAGGCACTTGACAAGATTCAGTGATGGAAACTTTTTCTCTAAGATCTGAAACTAGACAAACATGGCCACTCCTATCACTACTGTAAAACATGGTTTTGGAAGTCCTAGCCAGAGCTATCAGGCAAGAAAAAGATATAAAAGTAATCCAAGCTGGAAGAGAAGTTAAACTATTGTTTTTTGCAGGTGACATGGCAGTTATACCTAGAAGGCCCTAAAGGTTCCACACAAAAACAACTACTAGAAAAAATCAATGAGAATCAGTTAAGCGAAAGAATACAAAATCAATATACACAAATTCATTACACTTCTCCTCATAAATATTGAGTCAGGGGAAAGATAAATCAAGGAAGCAATCCATTTACAACTGCACCAAAAAGGAAAATATACATAGAAGTGAATGTAACAAAGTAGATAACTTTTATAATGAAAACTGTGAAACATTAGTAAAAGACTAAGACACAAAGTAGAAGGATATCCATTTTCATGCATTAGAAGAATAAATATTTTAGAAATGACCATCTTACCTAAAGCAGTTTATAGATTCAATGCAATCTCTATCAAAATCCCAAAGGCATTCTTCAAGGTAATATAACAAACAGAACAAAGAGTTCTGTGAGTTTATAAAAGGCTACAAATAAAGTAAATCTGAGAGAGAAAAAAAAATGAAGGCATCACACTTCCAGACCTCAAACTATACTACAAATCAATAGAAATTAAAACAGCCTACTATTAGAACAAAAACAGGCACTTACATCAGTGGAGTAAAACAGATTTCAGAAGCAAGCCTTCACATAGATGGACGTCTAATCTGTGGCAAAGGAGTATTAAAACCCGAACAATGGAGCACAGAAAGCCTCTTCAATAAATAGCATAGAAAACACTGACCAGCTACATATAAAGAAATGAAACTGTACATAATGCTCTACATGAAATTTAGCTCAAAAGTAACTACACTTGGATATTAGATTTGAATTTATGAAATACATAGAAGAAAATATAGTTGAAATACTTTAGGATCTCAAAATCAGAGATGTATCTGAAAATTTGGCCCCATTAGTAAGGGAAACTAAAGGAAGAATAAATAAATGTTCTATGTCAAAGTAAACGTTTTTATACTTACTTTCGTTCATTGTGGAACTATACCCTACAATATTATAATTTTGTAAACCACTATTAATCCCGGATTAAAAAAAAAAACAGGAAATACAGAAACAATAGTTGGGGGCCGGGTGGTGGAGCACCTGGTTGAGCACACACACTACAGTGTGCAAGGATCCAGGTTCAAGCCCCTAGTTCCCACCTGCAGAGGGAAAGCTTCACAAGTGGTGACGCAGTGCTGCAAGTGTCTCTCAGTCTGTCTCCCTCTCTATCATCCCCTTCCCTCTCAATTTCTGGCTGCCTCTATCCAATAAAATAAATAAAGATAATAAAAAAAGCTTTTAAAAAAAGAAACAATAGTCAATCCATATCTGTAACCTTAGAAAAAAGGTATTTTACACATTGAAAAATTATCATAAAAATGCAACCTAGCAAATAAGAGAAGTTATTTTCATACCACAATCTGACAAATGATATATATTTAAAATATATAAAGAAACAATATAGCTTAATAGCCACAACAAAACTCCAAACAACCCAGTAAAAATATGTATAAAATATCTGCGTCAACTCTCCTCAAGAGTGTGAAAAAAATTCCCAAATCCTTGGCCCCCACATCAAGAGGAAGCTTCAGAATCAGAATCAGTAAAGTAGTGCTGGAGTTGTCATATATACATGGAGGTGATTACTGATAAAGATGTGGCAAAAAAAAAAAGTTATTTTGGTACACTGTTGGTGGGAATGCAGAATTGGTGCAGACCCCAATGAAAATAGTATGGAAAAATCTTTCCAAAATTTTTAATAGAAATACTTATGGTGAAACTTAAAGAAAGAAAAAGAGAGAGAGAGAAATGGAAAGCACAGAGTGAATCACGGACTAGGTGTGGTCTATTGCAGCAGAGCCAATGACTGGGAGTGTTGTTGGAGAGAACACTGAGAGCCACTGGGGACCCAATGTCCTATGGTGGAGGAGATTTAAGTTGATGAGAGTGATAGAGCTAGTGCAGACACACATCCCCAGCACCGGATGACAAGAAAATGTACTCATGTAACACCTTAGGTCTGTGTTTTGTAATGCACTGACGTAAGAAAAGCATTTTAAAAAAATGGATATACCTTATAAGCCTGCATGCTCCTAGGCATGTTTCTAAAGGACTTGAAAACATTAATTTGAAAGGAGGCATATATATATAAAATAGTGGCTCTCTTCACATTAACTAAAATATGGAATCAACCTGAAATTCCCATCAACAAATGACTGAATAAAGAAGTTCTTTTTTTTTTTTTTTTTTTTTTTTTTTTTTTTTTTAACCAGAGCAATGCTCAACTCTGGTTTATGGTGGTGCAGGGGACTGAACCTGGGACTTCAAAGCCTCAGGCATGACAGTCTATTGCATAACCATTATGCTATCTACCCCTGCCCATAAAGAAGTTTAAGATATATACTCAGAAAAAAAAAAGATGTATACTCAGTGGACTGTTATTCAGCCATTAAAAAAATGACATTGTGTTACAGAGAACAAAATGGATGAAACTAGAGTTGATTATTCTAAATAAAATAAGAAGTGAAAGAAAACTACCCAATGATTTCACTATTATGTGTGTTAATGATAACTGAAATAAGCAAATTTGCAGTAATAGTAGTCATTTTGATACTTAGACTCTGTGGGGGTTGAGATGGGTAGGTGGAGAGTTCTATTTGGTGAAATGTCACTGGAACTTTGTGGTGGGTGAAAATAGTGTGTGTGTGTGTGTGTGTGTGTGTGTGTGTGTGTGTGTGTGTACTTCTAGAAATATTTTAGTGAATATTAATATAAGTCAATATTAGATCTACTAAATTTTTTGAGACAAAAATAAAAATGTGTTCCTTCTGACAAAATTTGCATTCTAATATTTGCATCTCTTTGACTTTATAACAAAATAGATTTGAAGAATTATCATTGCTCTAATTACCAGAAGATAATTATAGGTTGGACATAAGCTCTTCTAGATGCTATGGGTAGAGTGAAAGACTATTGGAAAAATAATGTGACCTGATAGATTGAACTCATTTGGGTGAACAACCTTAGTATCCCAGCTTTGAAGAGTTCTTTAAGAAGTTTATATAAGTTGTTGAATTTGGAAGTTTATTCAAGCTTCTATCTTGGCCCATCATTTTGAATGATTTCCAAGGGTCTGTGTTTGAATGAATCTGAATTGTAGGCAGGAGTGCACAGTCACAAGTGCCTGGTTGAGTCCATAAAACCAAGGTACTCAGGTTGGGCGGTAGCGCAGAGGGTTAAACGCACGTGATGCAAAGTGCAAGCACCAGAGGAAGGATCCCGGTTCCAGCCCCCAGCTCCCCACCTGCAGGGGCAGTCCCTTCACAGGCGGTGAAGCAGGTCTGCAGGTGTCTATCTTTCTCTCCCCCTCTCTGTCTTCCCCTCCTCTCTCCATTTCTCTCTGTCCTATCTAACAATGACGACAACAATAATAACTACAAGAACAATAACAACAAGGGCAACAAAAGGGAAAATAAATTTAAAAAAAAAAAAAAAAAGGTATACCAAACTGGGTAATGATCCGAAGTTTGAGTCTGCAGTTACAAGGCAGGCTCATGGAAGATTAGATTCTGGCAGTTTGTACATCTTAAAAAGAACCCCTCTCCACAGCCTGGCCCCAGGGCATGTCACTGTGGAATCGGAATTACAATGGAAATGTTAGAGCCAAAAGGCTCTAACTGTAGGAGACGCTGCTGTGGCAAATCCCATGAGGTTTGTAGCTTTTTTTTTTTTTTAATTTTTTATTTAAGAAAGGATTAATGAACAAAAACATAAGGTAGGAGGGGTACAACTCCACACAATTCCCACCACCCAATCCCCATAACCCACCCCCTCCCATGATAGCTTTCCCATTCTCTATAGCCCTCTGGGAGCATGGACCCAGGGTCATTGAGGGTTGCAGAAGGTAGAAGGTCTGGCTTCTGTAATTGCTTCCCCGCTGAACATGGGCGTTGACTGGTAGGTCCATACTCCCAGTCTGCCTCTCTCTTTCCCTAGTAGGGTGGGTCTCTGGGGAAGCTGAGCTCCAGGACACATTGGTGGGGTCTTCAATCCAGGGAAGCCTGGCCAGCATCCTGGTGGCATCTGGAACCTGGTGATTGAAAAGAGAGTTAACATACGAAGCCAAACAAATTGTTGAGCCATCATGGATCCAAAGCTTGGAATAGTGGAGAGGAAGTGTTAGGGAGGTACTCACTGCAAACTCTAGTGTACTACTGCTTTCAGGTATATATTTTGCAGTAGTTTATGGATACGTGTGCACATAAGCTCTCTCTCACAGAAACTGGTGTATATCTAGGTTTGGGGACTTTGTTAGAAAGTGAACCACCTGAGATGAAATTAGAGAATACTATGAAAGGAAAGGTCTCACCCGAGTAATGAAGCTGAAAGGTTGTCATTCCACACGTGAAGTCTCTGGACACAGTCTGAGATGAAGCATGTTGAGGTGGCAATCGTTGTGTTGCTTAGGTTGTGATCAGTTTGTAGCTTTTAATCTTTGCCCCCCATTAAGCTGTAGAGTTGTCAGTAAAATATTGTAGCCTGATTGGCTTCCCAGAATTTTGGTCCAGCCTATCTCCTTCTCATCAGATTAGAATACCCTGTGGCTTTCTTCATCATTGTCATTTATTGTCCCATGGAGTGACTTACTAGCCTTGAGAAGTGCTTTTCTTTGTGCCCTCACCATCTGGATACTGAGTTTCTGTTTTTACTGCAGAAGCTTATCTGAGATCCAAAGCCATTTCAATATGAGTTTCTTTTTAAAAAACATTATGATTTTTATTAGTGATTTAATATTGATTTACATGGTTTTAAGGAGTGTAACTATAATAGGGGTGTAGTTCCATGCAGTTCCCACCACCAAAGTTCTGTGTCCTACCCCCTCCATTGGAAACCTCCCTATTGTTTATCCTTCTGAACTATAAACCAAAATTCTTTTTGGAATCCAGATGGTGGATCTTGGTGGCTAAAATACAGTAACATACAAAACAGGGCAAAATGTTTAATAAACAGGAACCAGAGGGCTGGGCAGTAAGACAGCAGGTTAAGCAAACATGGCTCAAAGCGCAAGGACCTCCATAAGGACCCCAGTTCAAGACCCCGGCTCCCCACCTGCAGGGGTGGGGGAGTTGCTTCACAAGCAGTGAAGCAAGATTGCAAGTGTCTATCTTTCTCTCCCTCTCTCTGTCTTCCCCTTCTCTCTCAATTTCTCTTGGTCCTATCCAACAACAACGACAGCAATAACAACAATGAACAAGGGCAACAAAAGGGAAAAATAGCCTGCAGGAGCAGTGGATTCATAGTGTAGGCACTGACCGCTATAAGCCTGCAGGCAAAAACAAACAAACAAAAGTCAGGAATCATAAAGCAGGAGCTGAATAGATGAAAGAAGGGACCTTAGGGTAGAAGGAAGCTAGGAAGTCTATTTTAGGAATGATTCTAGGAGCCTGTGTTTTTGTTTGTTTGTTTGTTTGTTTGTTTTCCATGAATCCACTGTTCCTGGAGGCCATTTTCCCCAGTTTTGCTGCCATTATTGGTGTTATTGTTGTTGGATAGGACAGAGAGAAATCCAGAGAAGAGGTGAAGACAGAATGGGGGAGAGAAGGATAGACACCTGCAGACCTGCTTTACTGCTTGTAAGCAACACCCCATCCCTGCCAAGAGAAGTCAGGTTGGCATCATGATAGCATCTGGAACCTGGTGGCTGAAATAGAGTTAAGATATAAAGCAGAACAAATTGTTGAGTAAATGAACCTAAAGGCAAGAGTTTTACAGATGAAAATTTGGAGTCTTTGTTTTGGAAAAAGCTAGTAGGTCTATATTAGGTATATTCCAAGAGGCCCATGACTTTACTAATTTGTGCCTACACCTGACATCTATATGAAGGTGCACCCAGGTTATTGTCTAGGTAGATGGTGTCGTAGTTGGAAAAAGGGCTAGAAAGCTGAATCAGGGAAGAGAGTAGCTCCAAAATATGGGAAAAGTATATAAAATTGTTGACTATAAACCCCACCAGTTTGATCTGCTGCCCATATTCAGCTTAGGAGCCTATGTAATCTCTGCATCCCTGTAGATCTGAGCTCACATTCTGTGTTCATGGCTAGGAACATTCCAGGCTACACCAATTTCAGGACCCATCTTCCTTGAGTAGTGGGTAGACTATGTTATCCAACCTCCCTTCAGATAATGGAACATTCCCTACCATTGTTGATCCACATTGAGAGCAAGGTCCTATAGGGGACCACAAAGGGGTCCATTATGTTGTTCCTGATGGAGATGACCAGTGGCAGTGGAGAGAAAGAGACTTTCTTAAATGACTATCAAATGATTTCACTTATTAGTAGGACTTAATAAAGTAAGGAGCAGGGAGGGAGAGAGTACAAATCGAAACATGGACTAGACATGGTATATTGCACCAAAACAAAGGATTCTGGAAAGGGAGATGGAAAGAGAATAAGAAGAAAACTTTGGGGGGGGCCTGTTACATAATGGAATTATATGAATATCTGGTTTAGTTTGGAACAGAACAGGCTGCTTTTCGTCAGAAATGTCCTGTGCCCTTGTTCACCCCTGAGGTCATGAATTTAAAGCTTATAGGTTTTCTTCTCTTTGAGGCAGCACTCCTTGGTTGTGCATAGAGGGAAAATGGTGCTGTACTCTGCTGGAGCTCTTAACCTCTGTGTTTGGTTCCAATCCCAAACCACATCGTTTCTGGCTCCAAGCACATACTCAAGCACCCACTTGAGACTGCAGTGCTTCTATGGACGTCTCAGTTGTAATTGGTGAGGTTTGTTAAGATCAATAGTTGTAAATGTTTGTTGTTTTGGAAGAAAGTCTGTACTATCAGCCCCTACTCCATAACCACACCTCCCCATACCTTCTATGGTTTTCTTTAAGAATATTTTGGCTTTGTGCTTGTTGTGGTAATAAAGGCAAACAGACCCTACTAGTTGACCATCTTGAACTTGCTTCCAGTTAATGAAACTTGAATAAATATTCATTCAGAGGATTGGGGCTGAGTGGTGGTGCACCCGGTTAAGCGCACATAGTACTAAGCATAAGGACCTGCAAAAGAATCTGGGTTTGAACACCCAGCTCACAATCTGCAGAAGGGATGCTTCACAAGCAGCAAAGCAGGTCTACAGATGTTTAACCTTCTCTCTCCCTCTCTACCTCCTCTTCCTCTCTCTCAATTTTTCTTTCCTATCCAGTAAAATGGGGAAAAATGACTGCCAGGAGCAGTAGATTCACAGTGCTGGCACCAAGCCCTGCCAATAACCTTGGAGACAAAAAAAAACAAAAAAAAAGCAGGGTTTAGTTTAATTAATTGTTGTTTTTTTATATATATGTTTACTGTGTTTAAATGTTGTATATATGGTATATATACTTTATAAGCAAACTATTTGTGATATTTTATGACATGGGGGCCTCATGAACTCATGATCCCACTGATCCCAGATCAGCTTTTTCATTCTTTATTTCAGGCAGAGAGAGGAGAAAGTAGAGACACCACAGCACTGCTCTGCTGTCTGTAGACTTCTATCAGTGCTGTGTTCCCATGTGTTACATGAGCTCTAACCTGGAGCTGTGTGTATGGCAAGCCATATACCCTCCAGGATAAACTTCTCTTCCAACCCCAGCTTTGCAGTTTTTTTTAAAAAACAATTTGTTATAACTCATGACCTATACACTATAATATTTACAACTTATTTTAAAGTCTGCTATTACTAAAAACTATTTTTCCTTAGATTAATGATATTGAAATAAAGAACAACTTATAGAATACTTAGTATATCTAAAACATAGTTATAACTAGTGCAAAGCACAAAGATAAGTGGCAGATAAATATATAAATATGGATGAAACCGAAGCTGAAAAATACAAATGTAATAAAAGTAAAAGAATTTATGAGTTAATATGAGTAAATTTACGAGTTGATATGAACATAGTACACTATTGGAAAATAAGACATGTGCTCATTAAGAAAAGATAATTTAATAAGACCTTGAGGCATGGAAAAGATTCTAGCAAGTGATGTTGGGAAGAACTATATACTGGGAATAAGGGGCATAAATTAAAATGTAGAGACCAGACATGGAGTAAATTATTGGGTAAAACACTGCAATTTAATCATAGCACAGGAATCAAGTCTTTGAAATGTTGGCAATCTTCTGTTTTTCTCGGTCCTCTTCTGGAATGTTTGATTTTTACATTCATTCCTTGCCACTAAATGGCAAGCACTATGCCAAGGTAGGTGAACAAAAGATGAAAAGGTACACAAGCACTTTGTCTTCAGATCACTTACCTTAAAAAAAATTCTTTGAAGTGTGAGAGTTGCTAGAGATATGCTTGGAATTCTGTTAGGTTTGCGGCAAGACTCTCTAAAACAGCTTGTGGCATCAGACAAGGTTTCCTAAAAAGATGGTCAGAACTCAGTCTAGATGGATGAGCAGCACTCAAGTTAAAATAAAATAAATAAAATAATAAGTGGGGCTGAATGTTGGCTCTTCAGGTTGAGTGCACATGTTACAGTGCACAAGGACCTGGGTTCGAGCCCCCAGCTTCCTTCCACCTGCAGGGGAAAAGCTTTGCAAGTGGTGAAGCAGGGTTGCAGTTTTCTCTTCTGTCTCACTTCCTATCACTTCCTTCCCTCTTGATCTCTGGATGTCTGTATTCAATAAATAAATAAAGACAATAAAACAAATTTTAAGTAAACCAATGTATTAAGAGCACAGAGAAAGATTGTGAACAAAAACCAAAAGGTGTGAAACAGCCTTTGAGTTTGAAAGACAGTGGTTAGTTCAGGATTCCAGAAGCATTCGTCTGAGTAATCTCGAAGGAGTGTCACCACTGTTTTAAATCATTCTGGGCTTTTTTGTACTATGTTTCTTTGGTCTTTGATGTATTTCTGAGGGGAGCACATAGTTATATGACCTCCATCGCAGACCACACTATTCACCCAAAGACTTTGGAGTTGTTAGTGCTACTCCATTCCCAGAATAGCTACACAATTTATATACAGGATATATTGCTACTACATTGTGAGATGATTCTGTGATAAAACACTTCATATTCAACATTGTTAAAATTTCATTACCTTCACATTATCAGTCTTGTTGATTGTATATTAATGGAAAATGTGTTCAAGTTTTAAGGTACTTATGGAATTTCTACCTTCTTGTTTTACTGAGAAAATCTACTATTAAAATCTACCTGGTTAAGTGCACATGTTACTATTCACAACGACCCAACTTCAATCCCCTAGTCTCCACCTACAGGGGAAAGCTTCACAAGCAGTGAAGCAGTGTTGCCGGTGTCTCTCTATCTCAGCAACTTCCCTACAATCCTCCGCTCTACCAGCTGAGCTATCGAAGGGGGTTGGTGTCTCTCTATCTCTCTCCCTCGCTACTCCCCTGCCAGTCCCTGTTCGGGTACCATTTGCTGGTCTAGCTTTGTGGGCAGGAGAGAGAGACGACCAGGGACTCATGGTTGAGTGGTATGCAGTTCAGTCTTTATTCATGTGGAACGCAGGGCAATATAAGCCATCTCTAATCACAATCCTGTCCTTATATATCCTGAGGCGGAAGTGTCAGGTTCGAAGAGGATGTACGTAGGATAGGGGGTGGGGAGGGAAAAAAAAAGCGTTCAAAACAGTGAGGATTAAACCAATGCCCTGGAGGCAGGGTGGTGCTTAGTTAACAGTGGTTATGTAAATAGAATACAGTGTTAAGCAGGGGGGATTAAACCAATGAAACAGAAGGGGTCTTAGAAGCAGAATTTAGAAGCAGACCAACACTCCCCTACCTTATCAATTTCTCTCTGCCCTCTAAAATTAAATAAAGTTAAAGAAAATCTATAGTTTTATAAGTAATTCTACATATAATCTCTTCACTTTCCTGTATTTCCAATACAATGTCTGTTCTTCTCCTTACCAAGATCTTAAACCTTCCCAATTAGTTTTGTCCCCCTCCCCCCATTAAAAACCTCTGGTATCTGAATATATGAAGGTCAAAGCTATGCTTCCTAAACTATGATTCTGTGTCATCTACCTTAATAAAGTAATTATTTCTCTCAAGTATAGTTGAAGAAAGTATAATTGATAGTTGAGCACTGTGAGGATTAGGAGCATGAAAACCTGCCCCTGCCTAGTCAGACAGCCATGTATAGTTTTGATTTCCTCAAAACTTAGTTATTAATAGCCTGCTATTGACCAATAACCCTACAGTGTGTTTTTTTTATCTTTTTGTCAAGAGCACTGCTCATTCCTGTATTATAGTGATGCCAGGGATTGAACCTGACCTATCAGAGTTTCAAGCATAGAAGTCTTTTTGTACAACTACTGTGCTTTCTCCCTGACCCTAACAGTCTTACTGTTAACAAAGTCAACTAATAGATATTTTCTTTCATATGTACTACATACCATATTCTCACAATAAAGTAAAAAAAAAAAAAGCAATGTTATGAAGAAAACCAGATGGGAAAATATACTGTATTTATCAGTTCTCTAGATTTACATTATTTGTTTGCAAGAAAATCAACTCATGGGCAGGTAAAATAGCTCACTTTGATACTGTGCTGTTTTGTCATGTGTGTGATGCAAGTTGGAGCATGGCTCTCAACCACATTGGAGGAAGCTTTGATGCTGTGCTCTCTTTCACTCTCTCTTTCTCTGCTTCTTTGTCTTTGTATTTCTCTATCTGAAA
The DNA here is from genome assembly GCF_950295315.1 of Erinaceus europaeus. Lineage (NCBI taxonomy): Eukaryota > Metazoa > Chordata > Mammalia > Eulipotyphla > Erinaceidae > Erinaceus > Erinaceus europaeus. Next base: position 18,496,647 of record NC_080172.1, on the reverse strand, counting down.
AAGTTATTTCAGATTGGAGAAGCTCCAGTGATGACAAGAAGGGAAGGAGGAAAGAAAGAAAGAAAGAAGGAAGGAAGGAAGGAAGGAAGGAAGGAAGGAAGGAAGGAAGGAAAGAGAGAAGGGAAAGAAAAGAAAGGAAAAAGGAGGGAGGAAGGAGAAATGGAAAGGAAATAGAGAAGAAGGAAGGAAGGAAAGAAGGAAGGTATGGAAGGAGGGAAAAAGGAAATCAACCTGCAAATCAGCATGTAAATGAACCTTTGTATAGTCCAAACCATGTTGTTCATGGTCAACTGTACTGTTAATTTATGCAGTACCTGGGAATGAACCAAGTGCCTTGTGTGTGCTTGATACCACCAACAGCTATCCTGGCCCAATTTTCTTTATTCTGTATATGTAGAAAGGAAGGTAAAAAAGAGAGAAGACAGAGGACAAAATAGGAAAATATCAGAGGGCCACTCCACCATCCATGGAATTCCCTTTAAGCTTTTTTTTTTTAATCTCTATTTATTCATTGGCTACATACCAAAATGGAGGGGGAAGAGGATGATAGGGAGGGAGACACCTGCAGACCTGCTTCACCACTCACATAGCTTTCCCCCTGCAGGTAGGGACCAGGGCCTCAAATCCAGGCCCTTGAACATTGTAACATGTACAATCAATCAGGTACACCACACCCCCTCACATTTGTTCCTTAATTTTTTTATTTTTATATTACAGAATTATATGTCAACAGGGGTTTGAATCCACACCATTCCCACCACCAGAGTTCTGAATCTTCACTCTCCCCACTGCAATCCACCACAGTTCCCCTAAAGTTGTAGACATGGTCCAACCATCTTCTCTACAACTATCTGTCCACATTTATACATAGTTGCCCCTTCTTTTTCTCATTCAGTTATGGCTTCCCCTCTAAGCCACTCATAACATCATAGCTACCTCCATTTGTCCTTCTCCTTTCCTTCTCTCTGAGTGTTGATGGAGCTGGAGTGCATAGTCCTCTTATTTTCATCCTATTACTTCTCCCCCGCTGGGAGTATGGATCAAGGTTGTTTATGGGGAGCAAAAGGTAGGAGTTCTGGCTTATGTAGCTGCTTTTCCGCTGAGCATGGGTGTTGACAGGTTGATCCATACCCCCAGCCTGTTTCTATCTTTCCTTAGTGGACCAGACCTCTGGAGATGAGAGGGTCCAGGACACATTGGTGAGGTTGTCTGCCCAGAGAAGTTGGGGTGGAGTGATGGTAGCATCTGTAACTTGGTGTCTGGAGGGTGGCATGACCTAAGTTGAGACAAGATGGTTAATGAACAGGAACCAAAAAGTTGGATCAGAGCAGATGAAATTAGGGATTTTAGGGTAGAAGAAAGCTAGGAAAACCATTTTAAGCGTGTTCCTGGGGGTGTTCAACTATAGTAGTTTTGCCTGAGTTTGGTAGTTAGCCTGAGGTTGAATGAGAATATTGTCTGAGAGAATGGTTTCAGAGTAGAGGAAAGGGCTAGAAAGTTTGATTAGGGCAGGGAGTATCACCCATTCTTATTTAAAAAAAGAAAAAACTTCTGTGGCTAAAATTAACTATTTATCTCCACCCACCTGCTCCAGAGTCCATATGTAAATGCATATTTATATTTAGCGCCAGAGCCTGTGTAACCTCTAAGTCCCTATTTGTCTGAGCTTATAGCTCATACTCACATCTGAGGAACATTGCAGGCTGCACTCATTTCAGGACCAGTCTTTTTTGAGTGGCAGGGCAGGATACCCCCAGCTTCCCTCAGAGACTGGGGCTATTTGTACTGTCATTGCTTTATGGTAGAGCCAAGGTCCTGGGAGGACCCACAAGACATTGTTCCTTATGGAAGCAACCAGTGGTAGTGGAGAGAGGGACCTTTTGGAAGTCAAGGCCCATCATATGTATATGGGAATCCAAGGATTCTCTAATTAGGGCCCCAGATGATCAGTTAGTATGATATTGATCAAACAGGCCATTATTAAGTGGGCCAGTCTCTTGCCCTTATCCAACTTGTGTAGTCCTCTCTTTATCTGATTATCTTAGATTTTCTCTCTGTTGCTTAGGCATTGAGTATCATTTTTTGAGCCCAGCCAGAGTTAGGTTTTGGGGATCTGTCTTCTTTGGGCCTTTCTGCTAATTTGATCTAAATCCAATCAATTACAAAATTTCGGATGCCTTCTTTAGACATTTCAACCATTATTGAGCACTCTGACTTTGAGTTATATGGTTGCCCCTTGTTTACAGATACGTGTACACCTGTATCCAGGACCCTAAACCCTGGCCTAATCTGGTGTCTATTACTTAGTTAAATGACACGCCATCTAACTTGGATGTAGGTAGTCCCATGTGTTAGGAAAGGTCTCACCAGATTTGAAGAGTTGCGAGGTTGACTTCTTAGGCTGGTATCTCTGGTTACAGTCCACAGTAGGATTTCAGTAGCAGCATAATGTGGGGTGGCAGCACCAGTAGCGATTTGGTTGAAGTTGACAAAGTTGGTATAGCGGTAAGGAATCATAGAGAAGGAATTTCAAGAAGTATGGGCATGTGCTAGAGGTACCAGAACTAGGAGAAATGCAGGTCTTAAAGAGAATGCAAGGAGTTTCTTATAGTCTTAGAGAAAATTAAAATATCAATAATTAATTATTATAACCAGGTTAGTTGGGGGGTTAGTGTCTATATTAATATACTTGACTTCACTATGCTTTGAATCCTTAAAGTGGTATCTGAAACTCTTTGTATTTTAAATACTTACAAGGTCAAAAGGTCTTGACCTGTATGGCCTAAAGCTATAGTTGATTTACATATTTGCAGTGCTTTATTTTCAGATACTTTTTAGAGATCCATAAACAATCCCCTTATCAGAGTTTGATCACTTTGCAAATATAAGATAAATATTAGCAGAAGCTAATATTTGTGCTTAGGGCTACAGTCTAGGCGTTAGAGAGTTTGAGATATTAAATCTATCCACCCCCACCCCCACCCCCCATTGTAACATGTGCACTCAATCAGGTGCATCATGCCCCCTCACCTTTTTTTTTTTTTTTTTTAACCAAAGCACTGCTCACCTCTGGCTTATCATGGTGCAGGGGATTGAACCTGGCACTTTGAGATTCAGGCATGAGAGTCTCTCTGCATAACAATTATGCTACCTAGCCCCTCCCAGAATTCCCTTTAGTGTTGTCCTTGATATTTCCATGTGATGTCTAGGATCCAGGGCTTCACATTGCTAATCGCTGAGCCATCTCCCAGCCTCCATTATAAATTAAAGAATGTCACTTTAAATCTAATCTAATCTAATCTAATCTAATCTAATCTAATCTAATCTAATCTATGGTATCAGTATAATAATTAAATAAGCTTCTTAGCAGGTCAGTAGTTCAGACTAACGTAATCCTGAGTATATGAGTTACATATGTGACATCAGGATTTCATTCATTGCTAGAGTCTGTGACAACTTTATTTTAATATGGAAGCTATTCTGCTTGACTCACCACTTGTGGAGGCCTGCTTGACCCTAATAGAAGGTACTTTGCCTGAAAGATGGAAAATCAAACACTACTGAGTATGCACATTTATGAGCTGAAGTTTTTTATTCCTTTGCTAAATTCTTTGGCTGTAATATTTATCTTAATTTGAAGATAGTAAATCATTTTACACTGTATATACAGTCAGCAAACCAAATGGAAAAACTAAAAGATAATAATTTAAGTTTGAAATGTTTCCTCCAATTATCTAGATATTTGAGCTCTGAAATGTTTGAATACTTACCTCATATTGAACTTCTACATAAACATCCAGTAGAATATAAAAATCCTTTAGGAGGTTCATACTTTCCTCTATGTCAACATTAATATGTCACAATATTTTTTGTTTTATGGCATTAATTTTCAGTTGGTGCTGAATTTTAAAATGAAGATGATCACAATAATTAAGGAGTAAATGTGTAAATGAAGACCTGATTTGAGTTATTTAATTAACATAGATTCATGGGAATCTAGCAACTGGATGATTAAGATATGGATTTTTTAATCTAATCTGTTTCCAAACTTTTCAGCATTCAAAACTATCACTAAAGAAAGGGCAATAGTGGGAGTTGGGCTGTAGCATAGCGGGTTAAGCGCAGGTGGCACAGAGCGCAAGGACCAGCATAAGGATCCCGGTTCGAGCCCCCGGCTCCCCATCTGCAAGGGAGTCGCTTCACAGGCAGTGAAGCAGGTTTGCAGGTGTCTATCTTTCTCTTCCCCTCTCTGTCTTCCCCTCCTCTCTTCATTTCTCTCTGTCCTATCCAACAACAATGACATCAACAACAACAATAATAACTACAACAATAAAAACAACAAGGACAACAAAAGGGAATAAATAAATATTAAAAAAATTCTAAAAAAAAAAAAAGAAAGGGCAATAGTAGCAAATCATAAAAGAAACATTACAAAGTTATTTCTTTTTTTTTTTTTTTTTGGTGGTTGTATAGGAAAACAGTCCAGCAGAGAAAAGCTTTTTAGAAAAAAAATCATGTGAGTCCTTTCTAAAAAGGTGAAGTCAGGGTGGCTGGGTGGTAGCGCACTGGGTTAAACGCATATAGTGCAAAGTGCAAGGACCAGCCCAAGGATCCCAGTTCGAGGCCCTGGCTTTCCATCTACAAGGGGGTCGCTTCACAAGCAGGTCTGTAGGTGTCTGTATTCCCCCCACCCCGTCTTTCCCTTCTCTCTCAGTTTCTCTCTATCCTATCCAACAACAACAATAACAGCAACAAAAACAATAGGGTAAAAAAGATGGCCTACCCAGGAGCAGTGGATTCATAGTGCAGGCACCAAGCCCCAGTGATAAACCTGGAGGGAAAAAAAAAAGTGAAGTCATAAGTGGAGTAAAATTACTTACCTTCCCCATACAAACCCAGTGATGTTTACACTGATATACTCAGGACAAACCAAACCCTCTAATATAAAAATGAGCCTGACAAGTCTGGCCCAGGGTCCTCCAGAATCATACAGATATGCCTTTTATCTTAAATCATAGACTAGAAGATAACTCAACCAGTCAAGTGCAGACTTTATCATGACCAAAAACCTGGTTGTGAGCCCCAGCCACAGCATGGAAGTATCACATGAAGAGGGAGCTTTGTAAGTGACAGAGCATTGTTGTGGTCTCTCTCTCTCCCAATCTATCTCTATCTCTTTCTCTATATTTATCTCTCTCTGACCCTCAACATCTAACTGGAAAGAAAAGCTGAAAAAAAATCACACATATCTCCTATCACTACAAATAAATCACTTTACTCCTTCTGATCAGTGTCAGAAACTAAGTTAAAAAAAAAAAACCTGAATGGCAGCAATTAAACATCTACTGTGGTTGAAAGGCACTAACTCCCACCAACATTTCAACAAATGTTTCTCTTTCTCTGTTTCTCCCATTCTTACTCCAAGTCTTGGAGTAGACTCCCAGACTGAGGCCTAAGTCCCTTAATTTGCTTTCAGAATCATTGTCCTTGAACCTTGCTTTTACTGTTGGGTTATTTGAAAAGTTATGATGCATTTTCATAAAGAAAAATAATGTCAGGACTTTTCTGACAACCCAGTATACTCCTTTAAATATTTTATTATTAATTCATTTTGGATAAAGATAGAGAGAAATCGAGAAGGAAAGGGGAGATAGAGAGGGAAAGAGATACCTGCAGCACTACTTTACTGCGTGTGAAACTTCCCCACTGCTGGTAGGGATTGGGGACTTGAACAAGAGCCCTATGCATTGCCACATACATGATCTACTGGATGTGCCACTATGAAACCCCCTGCTTTTACTGTATTATCACATTGTCTTATTCTCTTTCTTATGCTTTATTTATTTATTTATTTATTTATTTAAGAAAGGATTAATTAACAAAACCATAGGGTAGGAGGGGTACAATTCCACACAATTCCCACCACCCAATCTCCATTTCCCACCCCCTCCCCTGATAGCTTTCCCATTCTCTAGCCCTCTGGGAGCATGGACCCACGGTCTATTGTGGGTTGCAGAAGGTAGAAGGTCTGGCTTCTGTAATTGCTTCCCCGCTGAACATGGGCGTTGACTGGTTGGTCCATACTCCCAGTCTGCCTCTCTCTTTCCCTAGTAGGATGTGTCTCTGGGGAAGCTGAGCTCCAGGACACATTGGTGGGGTCTTCAGTCTAGGGAAGCCTGGCCGGCATCCTGATGACATCTGGAACCTGGTGACTGAAAAGAGAGTTAACATACGAAGCCAAACAAATTGTTGAGCCATCATGGACCCAAAGCTTGGAATAGTGGAGAGGAAGTGTTAGGGAGGTACTCACTGCAAACTCTAGTGTACTTCTGCTTTCAGGTATATATTTTGCAGTAGTTTATGGATACGTGTGAACATATGCTCTCTCTCACAGAAACTGGTGTATATCTAGGTTTGGGGACTTTGTTAGAAAGTAAACCACCTGAGATGAAATTAGAGTATACTATGAAAGGAAAGGTCTCACCCGAGTAATGAAGCTGAAGGGTTGGCATTCCACACATGAAGTCTCTGGACACATTCTGAAGTGAAGCATGTTGAGGTGGCAATCGTTGTGTTGGTTAGGTTGTGATCGGCAGATGCAATATTATTTGATATGGATTGGGAGAGGCATACGGGAAAGTGGGCCCTATCCAAGGGTTCCAGGACTGGGGGAAGTAGAGGCTCTATAGTGGAGATGTGAGGTTCCTGATGTCTTAGGGTTCAAAAAGACAATCGATAGTTAATATTATCATCACATTATTTGGTAATTGGGTTAACTTTGAAAAGTCCTTTTGTTAGGGTTTGCTGTACAGTACCCAGTATCTTGTATATAGCTGTTCTATTGGTTGCTTCTGATCTACTTGGTCTAGGCTTTTGAGAGAGTCTGCATATCAATTACACAGCCTATATATTGAAAAGATTCAGTTTGTGTTTTGAAAAACTTCGAGACATACAATTAATTTTCCCCCTCTCGTATTAATTAACTTGTGATTTATATGACTACATTTTACTAGGAGTGTACATAAACACCATTCCCACCACCAAAAGACTGTGACCCATCCCTCCCACCCACTCCCACCCCCCACTGGCCCAGGAAGCTGCATGTCTACCCCTCACCACAGGGCTTTTACTTTGGTGCCCTACTTACAATTTGGTCAGGTCCTGCTTTTAGTTTCCCTTTCAGATCTTCTTAGTCAACTTCTGTTGATGAGTGGGATCATCCCATACTCATCTTTATCTTTCTGACTTAGCTCACTTAACATAATTCCCTCTAGCTCTGTCCAAGACGGGTCAGAGAAGGTGGGTTCATTGTTCTTGATAGCTGCATAGTATTCCATTGTGTATATATACCACAGCTTTCTCAGCCACTCATCTGGTGTTGGGCACCTGGGTTGCTTCCAGGTTTTAGCTATTATGAATTGTGCTGCTATGAACATAGGAGTACACACCTCTTTTTGGTTGGGTGTTATGGAGTCCTTGGGATATAAACCCAGGAGAGGAATTACTGGATCATATGGAAGGTCCATGTCTAGCCTTCTGAGAGTTTTCCAGACTGCTCTCCACAGAGGCTGTACCAATTTACATTCCCACCAGCAATGTAAAAGGGTTCCTCTGTCCCCACAACCTCTCCAGCATTTGTTGTTGCTATCATTTTTGATGTATGCCATTCTTACAGGAGTGAGGTAGTATCTTAGTGTTGTCTTAATTTGTGTTTCTCTGACAATCAGTGACCTGGAGCAGTTTTTCATATGTTTGTTAGCCTTTTGGATCTCCTCTGTAGTGAATGTTTTGTTCATATCCTCTGCCCATTTTTGGATGGGGTCATTTGCTTTTTTGGTGCTAAGTTTGCTGAGCTCTTTATATATTTTGGTGATCTTATGCTTTATTTTTATTAGTGATTGAATATTGACTTACAAGATTACAAGAAGTATAATTGTAATAGGGGTGTGATTCCATACAGTTACCACCACCAGAGTTCTGTGTCCTATCCGTCCACTGAAAAGTTCCCTATTGTTTGTCCCTCTGGGAATACGGACCAAAATTGGTTTTTATTTTTATTTATTTTAATAGTGAGTTAATAATGATTAACAAGATTGTACGATAACAGGAGTACAGCTCCACACTATTTGGGTGAGGCAGGTCAGAGTTTTGACTTCTATAATTGCTTCCCTGTTGGACATGGGCATTGGCAGGTTGATTCTGACTCCTAACCTGTTTCTGTTTTTCCCTAATGGGGTAGGGTTCTGGAGAGGTGAGGTTCCAGGAAGCATTGTTGAGGTTGTCTGCCCAGGGAAGTCAGGATGGAATCATAGTAGCATCTGGAACTTGGTGGCTAAAATGCAGTAAGGTTGGGAATTGTGTGGAGTTGTACCCCTCCTACCTTATGCTTTTGTTCACTAATCCTTTCTTAAATAAAAAATTAAAAAAAAAAAAAAGAAATTACAAATAAATAAATAAATAAAATCTTAAAAAAAAAAACAGGACAAAATGTTAATAAACAGGAACTACAAAATAGGACTAGAGTAGATGAACAAAGGGAACTTAAGGTAGAAGGAAACTAGGAAATTTATGTGAGGAATGTTTCTAGGGACCTGTATCTTAATAATCTTTGCTTGAGCTTGATAACTAACAGTTCTATTCTCTATTTCTGGAGATAACCATTACCTACTTAGGGTCAAAGGAAGTAACTATTAGTATTTCTCAACTGGCAGTATAATGTTAAGGTGATGGATGGAGTGCTAAGAGAGCCTTAAAAATGTCTATCGTTAAGAATTTTTTACTATGGAATGAGCATCTCTTCCCTCATTACAAAATCATAATAGAGGGGCCAAGCTAGGGATCAGAAGGAGATCAGAATGCTAGTTTAGACACTTGAGTCTGAAATGCCAGCAGTTCATCTTAGTAGAAGTACTAGAAAAGGAGGCATGAAACTGGATTTTAACAGCAAGGTCTGGGTTGTGAGAGTGCTGAGGACCACAGAAGGATTTTTAGAGCTAAGAAATGGTTAGAGATAGGGGTAAGCCACTAGGGAAAGACAGGAACAGACTGGGGGCATGGATCAACCTGCCAACACCCAAATCTAATGGAGAAGCAATTACAGAAGCAAGAATTCCTACCTGCTGTACCCCCAAAATAACTGTGATCCTTACTCCTAGTGGGGGGAAGAAGTGACAAGAAGAAGGGGATAAGGGAAGCTTATCACACAAGCTCCATCAGATCCCAGAGAGAGAGGACAAAAAGGAGAGAGAGATTTGGATGTAGTAACAGGATTATGTGTGGTTTGGAGGGGAAGAGAGGATTGGACCTGGAAGAAAAAGGGGACAATTATGTACAAATGTAGACAGATAGTTGTAGAGATGACAGTTAACCCCTGTCTACAACCTTGGGAGAACAATAGTGGTTTGCAGTGGAGAGACTTGGGATTCAGAACTCTGGTGGTGGGAATGGTGTGGAATTGTACTCTTGTTGACATGTAATTTTTAAATAATACTGAATTGCTAATTTAAAAAGACAGGGGTAGGTGGAATCTATGGAGATTGATCAGATAGAAGAAAAACACCAGAAAAGAAGGGTGCACAGGAGCAAGGGTAGAAAGTTTTGTGAAAGAAACAAATGCCAAAGAGACCAAGTTAGAGTTGGAATAAAAAGTAGTCACTCAAATTAGACCAGGTAGATTATTGTCACACCACAAGAGAATGCATTGGTAAAACTCAGTTTTACAGAAAAGCTCATTTGGGAAGTAGGTAATGAGGAGATTAGGAAGATACCATAAAAGATAAAGCAATAACTGGAATGACATAAATGACTTTTAGGAAGATTAATCAAAGAAAATGGAGAGAAATATAGAAAGCCAAGTACACTAATTAGGCAAATATGATTTGTAGTAATAAATACAGAAGGAAATCTAGTATCAAATTTGTGTTTATAGCTCATATGTAGCTTTAGAGAAGAATCTATATTTGTTGTCACGATTTTAATGCATTCATTTTTAGAAATACTCGTCTTCTAATACCAACACTAAGTCTAAGGTCAAATCTTCTCAGTGCTATGCTACTTTTGGAAGCCCTCTCCTTCATTCTCCAACCATGATGGTTCCTTCACAACAGTGTGTAGCTTGCACTCATCTCCCTCTAGTTTCTGTAAATTATACCTGCAGCTAAATATTATGCCTCGTTGACAACAGAGTCTATTTTCTAATTATTTTCATTAACTTTTGCCCTCCTTTGGTAATAAATACAGATTTTGTATCTACTCTCATCTCCTCATGATTGCCATTTTCCACCTTTCTTTTTCATTTCCTTCCCTTCCATATCCTCTTGTTTTATGAGTCTCTGAACTGTTGATACCTAATGTACCAGGTTTGAGTCCAGCCCTTACCACATTAAAGGAAGCTTTAGTTGTGTGGTCTCTTTCTCTGTGTGTCTCTCTGTCCCAAAAAGAAGAAGGGGAAGGGGAAGCAGAAGCAGAAGGGGAAGGGGAACAGGAAAAAGAGAGTGAGAGAAAAAAAAGGAGAGGAGAGGAGAGGAGAGGAGAGGAGAGGAGAGGAGAAGAGAGGAAAAGAGAGGAGAGGAAAAGAGAGGAGAGGAAAGGAGGGGGTGGTAAGGGGAGGGGAGGGGAGGAAAAAATCACCTTGTTAAAGTTCTTACTTCTGTTCTTATTCTTTGAAATTGTTTAGATGTTATATTTCATGATTTAATTCCCCAATAGAACAAGAGAAGCAACTTAATGCCACTTTAACACTTTGATTCAGATTACCCTTGTCTTGACAAAATATTGTATTTCATGCATATAATTCAAAATGTTCCAGTAATTGTTCTTTGTCAAAACTCAGACTCACATAGACAGAGAAAAAGGTTGCATGGAGAATGTTATTTAAAGTGTGTCCTAAAATTCAGCAGATTGTTAGAGCTGCTTTAAGTATTTATTGGTATCATTCAATCTGAGATACAAATTCCTAGAATGTTAATAATAATAATAATAATACCTTAAGCTACTAGAAAGTCATTAGGACAGGAGTCAATGTTTGCAATGGAGAGTAGGAATAAATAAGTTCTATTTGATAAAAGTAAAAATTTACCCCAAAGATTAGGGATTTCTCACCAAGGATAAGCCCTGGAGTCTCTAGAATGGAGGTCTCTTGACAGCCAAGCTCAGCAGGAACATTGGAGCATCTAATTAGGGGAAGGGGCTAGTAGGAGGTGGGGTGCTAATCAGGAAAGGAGATTGAAGTGAGACAAGGTCAAAATGAAAATGAACTTCTCTTTCATTGTAGTTTTTTCTCCATGAGTGAAAGTAGACTTTAATTTATTTGAAGGATTTCCTTGTTATTCAAGACTTACTTTTAATTTCATTAGAAATATTTTCCTGATTGCTTAATGAGCAAGGTTGGATCTAACCTTTATAGAGCCCCTCTTTGCATCCATAACACTAACTGCAAGGAGAACTGCTGGAGGGTTCTTAATAGTTTATTTGCTCATTTGTACATATTTTCATTCATTCATTCATTTAAAGTTAAAATAGGAATCAAAAGTGTAAATTTGTTACAAGAATAATATACTCAAGATATTCTGGCACTTTGTATAAAAAGCAAACATGACTAACACCATTTCTGATTCTTCCAGAGTTTAAAGTAGTGTGTATATACAATTAGAAAGGCAGTTATGGTTCAGCATGATAAGTGCCATCACTCAAAAGTAGAGATGCTTTCCTGACACACAAAGAATACTCAGTTCAGACTAGAAGCAACACCAAAGACTAGAAATTATCAATGACATTTCAAATTTCTTTATTATCTTTATCTATTTATTGAATAGATACGTCCAGAAATTGAGAGGGGGAAGGGAGATAGAGAAGGAGAGAGACACCACTTCACCACTTCACCACTGTTTCACCACTTGCAAAGCTTTCTACCTGAAGGTGGAGACTAGAGCCTCGAACCCAGGTCCTTGCACACTGTAACATGTGCACTCAACCAGGTGTGCCACCCCTCTGCCCCTCAATGACATTTTAGAATTAAAAGCATGGGAGTTGGCTAGGCAAAGACAGAGGGAAGGGCAGGAAGTGAAATAAAGAAACAAAATATCATTCTAAACTAGAAAATAGCACCTTGATCATTCAAGGGGAGAGATAACATTAAGCTATCAGAGGTAGAAATCATATTGTATATAGCAGGAAAGTAGAGTGGCTGATTAAAAAGATAAAAATGAATTGGCGGCTGAAGGGGGCAGTTAGTGGCTGAGGGGTGGCTCACACGGTAGAGAGCACACATTACCACATGCAAGGACTTGGTTTGAATCCTAAGCCATCCCATGGATTTGCCTGTAGAGCTGAAATTTCAAAAGTTGTGGAGCAGTGCTACAGTGTCATCTCCTCCCTCCTCCTCCTCCTCCTCCTCCTCCTCCTCCACCCCCTTCTATCTCTTCTCTCTCTCTCTCTCTCTCTCTTTCTCCTGACTGTGTTTCTCTTGCTCATCTTGCTCTTTCAGTACTGTATAAAAAGAAGAGTTTTTCATTTCTGTTAAGGCAAGATCACTTTTAGTTAGCTCATTGAAAGGTGTCACCTTCTACTTCATGTTGCTTTTTGGGTTCTTTTATTCTTTGTCTCCTGAACTGACACAACTGCTATTGAGACAGATATAGATATATAGATAGATATAGATAGATATTTATATATGACTCTTATACTCTATCTAAAGGAAAGGGGAGGAAATGATAGCAGGAGTGAACGAATCATGCAGGTATCAAGTCCCAGTGTTAACCCTGGTGGCAAAATAAATAAATAATAGTAATTGGACCTCCATCACAAACCCACAGGAAACATGTGAATAATATAAATCCTTGTTATATAATAACTATTAAATGTCTATATATCTATTATGAGATAACTATCATTGAATAGATAACATGGATCCAGGCAGCCATTCACTAGCAAATTATCTACGTGGAATGCAGAATAACAATTGTGTATTTGTTTATTTATCAGGTAGTTGCTCCTCAGAGTTGTTTACTCAGGTATGAGAACATAATTTTTAAAAAGACATCAATGCTTATTTGTGTGTATATAAACTGCCTAGTCACATTTTTATTATAGTTGGTATTATGCTTTGTTAAGGAAGTATGATCCAAGCATTAAAGCAGATTAATAACATTTCATCAAATCAAATGACATAGTCAACGACTGCCACCTCTCCAGATTCAAAGGAGGTCTCGAAACTTTACATCAGGCTCAACCTGACGCTGTTGACTGGCTACGGAAGAAGGGCAAACGCTAGAAGAAGAAGAAGAAGAAGAAGAAGAAGAAGAAGAAGAAGAAGAAGAAGAAGAAGAAGAAGAAGAAGGAGAAGAAGAAGAAGAAGAAGAAGAAGGAGAAGAAGAGGAAGAAGAAGAAGAAGAAGAAGAAGAAGAAGAAGAAGAAGAAGAAGAATCAAATCAAATGTGAGCACACACGACTTGAGACTAGCACTTGTAAACTAAAATGTTAATAAAATAAAAGGCAACAAAATTCCAAGACGAGAAGAGAAAGTGAGTTGCAGATATCAGACAAATTATCTAGGGAGTAGAGCTTATTGAAATAGTTCAAGGCAAGAATCACAAAGGAGTAGTAAAAGATCCAGTGTGCTTGAAGAAAGCTAGAACTACAGTACAGGTGGAGAGAAATAAATCCTCAAACAGGCAAAACTTCCTAGAACAAAAAACAATAATTATGTGAAAGAAGGGGTTTTCCACTGTAACATGGGAGCGCACATCAGAAAACAAAGATGACTTGGAACCTTTTGTTTGTTTGTTTGTTTGTTTATTATTGGATAGAGACAGAAATCAATTGAGAAAGGAGAGCGATATAGAGAGGGAGAAAAAAGAGAAACACCTGCTTCACCACTTGCAAGGCTCCCTCCACCCCCTCCGCAGATGGAGTTCAGGGGTTTGAACCCAGATCCTTGCACAATGGATTGTGAGCACTTAACCAGATGCTGACCACTGCCTGGCCCCATGACTTGGAATCTTGTATCTCCAAATTTTAGAAGACAGCAAAAGATGCTAGTAAAATTGGAAAAGAGGGAAGAAAAAATGACCAAAGAGCTTGATAAACATCTGTAATATGGAGAAAAACTTCCAAGCACCGAGCAAGCCACTTCAGTATTCTTAAAACAAAAGTGTCACTTTTGGTGGCAATAGTGATGCCTGTTCTAAGTAAACATAAAACCACGTTCCTAGCATATCAAAAGTATTCAATGTTAGAAGGTGTAGTTGGACTCTTGGGGCACCCTTCACCTCTGGACTAGAGAACAAGCACTGAGAAAGAGATCCACTTTGAAGATCTGAGAGCATAGCATATGTTAGGAACATAGATTTCTACTCTTAGGGAAAATATTTGATTTTTTCCTTTCTTTTTAAAAATATTTTATTTATTTTCCCTTTTGTTGCCCTTGGTTTTTTTTTATTGTTGTTGTAGTTATCGTTGTAGTTGTTATTGATGTTGTTGTTGTTATATAGGAAAGTGAGAAATGGAGGGAGGAGGGGAAGACAGAGATGGGGAGAGAAAGATAAACACCTGCAGACCTGCTTCAAGCTTGTGAAGTGACACCTCTGCAGGTGGGGAGCCGGGAGTTCGAACCTGGGTTCTTATGCCGGTCCCTGTGCTTAGCACCATGTGCGCTTAACACGCTGCAACACCACTCGTCTCCCATATTTTTACTTTCTTATCCATGACTGGCAGAAGGCAAAATGAAGATGTAGTAATTGCTTAAAGACATGGCTAAAATCTAAAACACCATCATGTTTAAGTATGAGGTATTGTTCTACTTGTAGCATGTATCTTTGTTTACTGTTCTTTTAGGGAAAGCCTCTTTTCACTATCCATCTAATCTATTAACAGGGAATTCAAATCCACTGGATAGATCTATTTTTTAAAATATTTATTTCTTTTCCCTTTTGTTGTCCTTATTGTTTTGTTGTTGTAGTTATTGTTGTTGTTGTTGGATAGGACAGAGAGAAATGGTGAGAGGAGGGGAAGATAGAGAGGGAGAGAGAAAGACACCTGCAGACCTGCTTCACCACCTGCGAAGTGACTCCCCTGCAGGTGGGGAACCCAGGTCTGGAACCCGGATTTTTACACGGTTCCTTGCGCTTCGCGCCACGTGCGCTTAACCCACTGTGCTACAGCCCGACTCTCTAGATCTAATTTTTTAAAACACAGTTTTGTCTTTGATCCACTGCAACACTGAATTTAATTATGGGGTCTAACTTGTTGTCTGCCACTGTATCTTTTTCTCTTCTTGCTTTTTTTTTTTTGTACTGTATAAAGAGAAGAGTTCCATTTCTATTAAAACAAGATCACTTTTAGTTAGCTCATTGAAAGGTGCCACTTTCTACTTCATGTTGCTCCTTGGATTCTTTTATTCCTTGTCTCCTAAACTAACACAATTGCCGTCTCCACATTCTGCAGATAAAGCTTGCAGAGAGGGTTTCCTAAGACTATCCTTTCCAAAAGTGCCAAATACGAGAATTACTCTAAAGCCATTTCTATTCTCTATTATTATACTTCCACATTTGCTTCCTTCCCAAAGACCACCCCCCCCCCCGGCTTTAAACATACTTATCAGCATAAAGGCAGCAGCATTATTAGGATATGTGACAGTTTCTTCCGCAGCAGCAAGTGCACTAACCTTGAAGGAAGCATTTGCTAATCATGTTATACTAAGCAAATAAAAGTCAGAACCAACCTAATCTTGCTTGCCTAATATCAGTTTCTGCAGACTTCAAGTATAATGTTCTAATCACTGGCGCAAAACAGACAATTAATTTGCCTTCCCTACATGTTTTTACTGGCCAAGATGCATAGGAGAGCACTGCATTCGGTCATAATCATGCTCCACAAAGATGGGAAATGTTCCCTTTGAGCTTCCAATCATTAGGCCAGCTGAAGTGAAGACAAGCCCATTGACAAGTGAGAATGACAATAATTTATTTTCTATTGATGGGTTGTGACAAATCATGTCGAAGCAGTGGCTGCATACTGTGGGGCTCCGCTAAGGAAGACTGTGATGGGCAAAGATGAAACCCTTCACAGCTCATTTAGTCCAAATGTAGCCACCTGGGTGGTGAATCGGTTCAACATACCAGCCCAGGCATTCCGGCACAAAATTAGATCTCTAACAGGCAGGCCATATAGGGGTTCCTGCAAGACATTAATCAACAGGGTTGAGCTGTCAAAATGCAGAGTCTGAAATTAAGAAACACCAAAAGGAAGAAACTGTGGCAGAGTGCTGTCAAAAAAAAAAAAATCAAGAATATGATTCTGGCTGCATTATTCTAGCTACCATTAAAAAAAAAAAAACAGCCAAAAAATGAACTATAAAGGGATAAAGAGAAGCATTACCCCTGTGGAAAAACGTCTGATGATTTTTTTTTTACATATTCTAATTAGTAAAAGCAGCATGAAGATGTATGTGAGCATAAGCACACCTGTCTTCAGCTTACCACTGACAGGTCAGATTACATGTGAGTCTTCCTTGGGGTCCCACAGCATAGTTCATCTCTTATTTAAATTTCTTTTCTACCCAAAGCCACTCATGTGCAGGGCATTTGATGTCTCATGCTGGTTCTGAATACAGACTCTTTAAACTCTGTAGAATGCTTGGGTTTTCACAGCCTATTTTCTGAACTCTGTTTGGGGTAGAATAAATATTGCTAACATTTGGAAGTGTTACACCTGTGTTTGTGATTTACTTTTATAAATATTCTTTTAGAGCTCATACTGTTCTCATATTAGAAAGCATATCTGATGCCACAAACAAGTTCAAAAAACTTGAGCTACAGGAACTAACCAAAACTTCACTGCTTTAAAAGCATACAAAGTTTCTGTTACCTAAACAATACAGAGCCTAATTCATGAAGAATTGCTTTCTAAGCCCCAGTTGTATGTTTCTCAAACTGTGGTGTACAGGGGGCCATGCAGTGGTGCACCTGGTTAAGCACACACAGTACTAAGCACAAGGGCCTGTGCAAGGATCCTGGTTCCAGCCCCAGCTCCCCACTTGCAGAGAGGAAGTTTCACAAGTGGTGGAAGCAGGTCTGCAGGTGTCTGTCTTCCTCTCTCATTATATCTCCCCTCACTCTCGTTTACTCTCTGTCCTATCCAATAAAATGAAGAAGAAGAAAAAGGAGGAGGAGGAGGAGGAGGAGGAGGAGGAGGAGGAGAAGGAGAAGGAAGGAGGAGGAGGAGGAGGAGGAGAAGGAGAAGGAGAAGGAGAAGGAGAAGGAGAAGGAGAAGGAGAAGGAGAAGGAGAAGGAGAAGAAGAAGAAGAGGCCACCAGGAGCAGTGGATTCATAGTGCTCGCACAAAGCCCCAGAGATAAGCCTGGAGGGAAAAAAAAAGTGGTGTATGGGGGGGAGTAGATAGCATAATGGTTCTTCAAAGATGTCTGAGGCTCCAAAGTCCCAGGTTCAACCCCCCCCCACCATAAACCAGAGCTGAGCAGTGCTCTTGTGAAGAAGAAAAAAATTCCCCATTTTCAGCCCTTTCTGGAAGGAGCTTGAAGAAATCATGTTAAGTGAAATAAGTCAGGAACAGAAATATGAATATGGGATGATCTCACTCACAGGCAGAAGTTGAAAACAAGTTGTTTAGCCATGTCTAATTTTATTGAAGCTAATATCTCATATCATATGTTGGAATTTTCATGACCTAAGAAATAAATTCTAAGCCTGGTTGTAAGGCAAAGAAGGGTTTCCCTTTTAAAATGCCTATATTCATGAAGTACACAAAAGAGTAGAAACAGAAATAATCATACACTATAAGTTTCTATCCTTCTTGAAAACAGTATGTCTCCTCAGTCCACATTGGAATTGTTGTTAAAGCCCCCCTTTACCTGTGATAGTGATGTGTCTTCAGGCACAGAAGCACAAGGACAGGACACCTGAGAATATACTGGGGGGGAAATAAACAACAAAAATGACTCAAGGCAATTTGAACCAAATCTAGTCAGAAGAATAGTTCATATCTACTTTAGTCTCAATTACAAACATTCTAGATGAGCAGCAGCAACTGAGAAGATACTTTTCACCTTCCTTCAATGCCAAAGATAATTAAGGTAGACTAGAGCCAGGACAGGCTCTTGGAATATTGCTAAGGTCTGGGAAAGTATGCTTTTAAATAGAAGGTGATATGTAAGTTTACTCTGACATCTGGGTTATTTTAGGTCTGGTGTCAAATGTGCTTTCTGGGACCTACTTTTCATAAAACTTTTATCATAGTTTGTAGTCATCCCAGTAGGATTTCACTCCAACTCAGTTGATAATTATAATAGTACAGAGAATGATATTACATTTTTGTTTATATTAGAGTTCTTGGCCATGAGCACCTAGGGATCTCTGAGCCATAACTAAAGCCTAATTAGGAGAAAAGAACATTGCTGACTCAAGATCTGAATTGGTTAGTAAAAGGAACACAATAACCCTTGATATATAAATATAAAGTAATTTCAAAATAAATAACCAAATGTGATATTACCTGTGGAATATGACTACATTTTGTAAAACAGAGTCAATTTGATTCTGTTAATCCCCTCATCCCAGAGATATAAATTCTTCTAGGACAGTTTTTCATTTTTTTATAATCACCACAAATGTTACTTGGAGGAAGAAGGTGTGAAAGGGTAAGTAAAATATACGACTGAAAAACAAAGTCATAGAGGTCCTAATTAAACATCAAAAACAACGAGAATAGAAGGTTGGGTGGTAGCACACCTGGTTGAGCACATGTGTTACAATGCTCAGGGTCCCAGGTTCAAACCCCCAGTCCCCATTTGCAGGGGAAAGCTATGCAAGCGGTAAAACAATGGTGCAGATATCTCTCTGTCTCTCTCCCTCTCTATCACCAGTTCCCTCTCAATTTCTGGCTGTCTCTACTCAATAAATAAATAAAGATAATTAAAAAAATTAAAAAACACAAGGGGAATAGATCTTACAAATCAAATTAAGACCAAAAGAGAATGTAAAAGTACAAGGAATATGATAGTTCTGTGATCCAACAATCACAAAATTACTTTTTCTGAGGAAAACTGAAGGGAACAAAAGAGAACTAATCTTAAAAAAAAAAAACAGTAAAGAAAGAATGATTTTTATCTGTATGTTGTAAGGATTTTTTTTTTTACATGTAAGAAAAATCTTAGTGCAGAATAATCAACTGCAAAAAATATATAAATACAACTTCTGAACTCAAAGATAAGTAATATCCTAGGACGCATTAGTGGTGGGTGAGATTGTCACATATTTAGAAGAGATGTGAAATTGTATCCTTATGATACAATTGGATCGACCTTCCCGTGGTGCCTCCCGTGAGTACCCATTCATTGGGGAAACTGACGATCCTTCCTAGCCGACTGAATCCACATGGATCCCAGTCACTTCCAAAGCCAGCATCCTTATGACACCCAATGGAGCATGTGTCTGAGGAACCAAGTTCAATCCAGTGTTCACCTGCAGAGAGAGGCTTTATGAATGATGGAACACTCCTGCTAGAATTCCTCCTTCTCTCTGCATCTGTCTCCCTCTGTCACTGTCTCACCTCTTAGCAAAAGAAAAACGAAAAATGCTGCCACTGAGTTACAACAGTATAGTTATGGTAGGCAAAACAAACAAACAAAAATATACATATGAGCATTCTAGTTGAGAAAATGTCATATAAAGTAGACAATTTGGCCTATAGCTATAGTATTCTCAGTACAAGAAGATCTGACCTAAGAATTTCATTCCAAAGCAAACTATCTTAAAAATTTCAAATCTTCAAATAAGGGTTTAATTATTATAATACTTATCATAATCATAGTGCCAAGAGATGAATTAAAATAAAACCTTAGATAAAAAAACAAACAAACAAAAACAAGCAAACAAAAAACCCCAAGCTTAAACAGTTGTGGAAATCTTGTCATATAGTTAAATATTATGATGAATGTTGAGGTTAAACATTATCCACAAATGTGCACACATATGTAAATCATAGAAGGATGGAGGGAAAAGGGAAATGGTAGGAGGAACAAAGGATTGTGTTAGGTCGTCTTTTATAATGAGCAGTTAGGTATTGACTTCAGTCACATATAGTCTCTTCATGGTAAAAGACTTTTCATAGTTCTTAAATTTCATGGAATTTTTTAAGAGATTTGTTATGACTCAAAGAAATATTTCTGTGAAGTCTTAATAATTTCCTATTTTACTTCATGGTAAAAACCATGAAGTTCTTGGTATTAAAAACCAAGAACGAGGTGGGGGCAGGCAGTGGAACAGCTGGTTAAGCACTCACATTACAGTGTGCAAGGTCCTGGGTTTAAACCCCTAGTCCCTACCTGCAGGGGGGAAAGCTTCACAAGTGGTAAAGCAGGCCTGCAGGTGTCTCTCTGTCTCTTTCCCTCTCTATCTTCCCCTCCCGTCTCAATTTTTCTGCCTCTTTCCAATAATAAATAAAATAAGTAAAAATATTTAAAAAATAAAAACCAGAATTTGTAGAATTATTCCATTAAAAATACTTCTGTGTGTTTTCCTATGCAAAATATGTTGTAACTTTACTAAGAACCCAATATTCAAATGCAGGTTTGAAAGAAAATTCCTAATCAGAAATAACTTACTGTACCTTAAGAATACATGTTAGTGAATTTCTCAGGTTACTGATTTGATTTAAAAGAAATCCTTGAATGAATTGGTAATTGTCAAAGAAATACAGATGTCTTGTGTTTGCATAACCCACATGATCTCAGTAACAAATTTGATAATTTGGCTCAAGTTCTGGTGGTCTATGTTTAAGATGAATAAATTAAGCTAGACTCCAAGTGTTTAATCATTTATAATCATCCAGTTTAATCTTATTTATCCTGAATATAATGTCATGTTGGTGGGATTCTGACTGCATGATTCTAATAGGATTAACAACTTTTTTTTATTTCACATTTTCCTGATAGAAACTAAAAATTCGAATAGTATTATTTCATTTCATGATTGTCAAGACTCAAAGCTTGACATATTATTTCTTAAGATTTATTTCAAAAGATAAGATGGTGGGAGGAATCAGCAATTACCTGAGATTATTAGCATAATATATATGGGAAATAGATGAGAAGCTGTGTTGAGTATTATGGTAATTTACAGCGTTTGAGAAATCAGACAGTTCAAGTTTCTGCTAAATAGGATGGTGTCTGAGTACTTATCTGGTGATATAATTTGTTTTTAGAATAAATTTAAAAAATCAGATCACTCTCTGGATGTCTTTACATAATATATTTCCTCAGCTTAATGGTAAAAATGGAAGTATATTCTTAAAATAATGAAATCGTATGTATTCCAATTAATTATGTACAATCACAGTGGAGGTTATTAACACTTTCTAAGTGTTAAAGCTACTCACTGTGGTTGCTATTGCAACTTTTAGTTTTGTGTATTATTTTGTCCTCCAAGGTAAAATGACAAAATGAGCATATTGCCTAAATAACCAAGATCATCATTCTTTCACTGCCTATCATCCTGTTTCTGCTTAACCAAGCATTTATTTATTAGTTCTTAATGGTAAGGGCTACAAGGTTACTACACCTGAGAGAAAAATCTGTAAGACAGGCTTTCTAATTAATCACTGGGAGGGTTCAGGAAGGTCTAGCTATTTCTGTAAACTGAAGCAGTTATGCAAGTCTACTTACTGCAAGTGTTGATCATGATAACAGCAGGAAATACTTTATTTCTCTAAGTTTCTGTAGTTCTATTAGGAATAATGAATGCTCCACATGTCTCTCCCTGTGTACACATGAGTACTATCATTAAAGTTAGTGGTTTTGCACACCCAAGAACAGATAAGCGGCTGATTTAAAGAAAACAGAACAGTGGTACTATGATCTCAGGAATAATACTAAAATGCCACCCATAGTGCTGGAAATTGAAGACCCACGTCTCAGAACAAAATGTCCTGAGACAGAAAAAACAAAAGTAACCTCTCCAATTAGTCTGAAGTTACCATAGTTGCAACCGTGTGTAGCCAGGTATGACAGCAGTATTATTTAACACGGGTTAGTTTTACCGAATTCACCAACAAAAACTGCAATGGCATATGCGCCACACATCTGGTGAAATTTTAACTTATTTGACCATGATGAGTCTCTATCCTTAATTTCCCATGTCAGTAGGAACAGTAGAAATGTATAAAGTGATGCCAAATCTGGTTGTATTTGATATTTACAGGTTCATTTGGAAATGTACACTCCTCTTCCCAGTCCCTGGCCTTTGCTCTGGTGTGTTTCCTGATGCAAAAACCTCTGCAATCAGAAGCAGAAAACACTAAGTTTTGTTTCTCTGTTTCTTTGTTTTCAGAGCAGTGCTCAATTCTGGCTTCTAGTGGTGCCAGAGACTGAACTTGGAACTCTGGTGTCTCTGGCATGAAAGTTGGTTGTGTAAGCCACTATACTACTTCCCAGTCCTCCAATAATGCAAATCTCTTTTCTTTTCTTCTCTTGCTGAGTTTTTACTAGTGATTTAAGAATAGTTTACAAGATTATATGATTTGAGAAGTGTAGCTCCACACTCCATCACACTACTACCCACCCACCCACACCAAGCCTCCAACTATTACTATCATAGTTCTTTCAAAGTCATCTAGACAGTTTAACTGCTTCTGTTGTTTCCCTCCCTCCAAGTTCTTGTGTTTCTATCTTCTAAAGTCCGTATATGAGCGAAACCATTCAACAGTTGCTTTTCACCTCCTAACTTACTTCACTAAGCATGATCACCTACAGTTCAGTCCAATTTGTGTCAACAGATACAAAATCATCTTTTTCAATTCAACTCTACAGATCTTAATAGCTTATTACTCCTGTCTCTACCCAGGTTCCTGGAACTGGAAGAAGTTACAACTCAAGCCGTGCTTTTGACATAATATAACACAGCAAGTTTCATTGCTTAAGTCCTACAGATATAAACATTGTGCAGAGATGTGTTTTGCCTCTGTCTACATTCATACACTTCATATATATTTTAACAAGGCATGGCATCTAATCTTCCATACACTTCCCTTGTGATTTTTCTCTTCTTCCTCCACTCTATCTATCCGCATTTCTACAATACTTATATTCAAGTATTAGTTGCAAGAGATAAAATAAACAATAGCTTTTCATTGTTAAGCAACTCTATAGATGGAGATAGTAACCCACTTCTGGTCATGCGAAGAATAAGACCATGGACACCGAGGACTTACTGCACTTTATTAAAGAAAGGCATCTTTTCTGATAGTGGCTGCTTCTTATCTTAGTATCAGTCAAGTATTCTATGGGTTGCCTTAAAGCCTCAGACACCTTAACTTCCCATTTCAACCAAAACGGCTTCACAATTATATATATATATATATATATGTCTTCAGCAAAATTATTTTTGTATATGCTGATGTAGTTTAATAAAAAAATTTTAAATGTTAAGAAATTAACCACTTAAATTATGTACTTATGTTCAGATTCTACACTATGGGGAAAATGGCAGTTATCAGGAGAGACAGAAGTGTCCCGAAGTCTTACTATATTTTGGATATTAACCTCTTGTTAGATGTAATCTTCCATTCAATCAAATTGTCTTCTCATTTCCGTGACATTTTTGTTACACAGAATAGGTCTTTTATTTATTTATTTTTTATTTCAGAGATGTAGCCTTGCACATCACTGATTTCACTACTCCTAGTTAGCCTTTTCAGACAGATAGAGAGAGAGAGGCTGAGGTACCACAAAACCAGAGCCTTCATTCCTATGTGAAGCTAGGATCTAAACCTGGGTCACACATGCATGGCAAGGTAAAAACATTCTACCCAGTGGCCTATCTTTCCTGCGTATGCAGAATTTTTTAATATGATGTAGTCCCATTTATTTAATTTTACTTTTTTCCCCCTTCCTGGTAGAGTAATGTCTATAAAAATACATACCTCTAAGATTAATGTTAAGGAGACTATCACCTGTGTGATCATCCATGTATTTTATGATTATAGATCCTACATCCAAGTCTTTAATTTTTTAATTAACTTTTGCATGTGGTATCGGTCGTAGTTGAGTTTCATTCTTTTGCTTATGGATGTCCAGTTTACCCAACACCATCTATTGAAGAGATTTTCCTTGCTCCATTGTAGTTCTTGCCTCCTTTGTTGCACATAGGTTGTCCAAATA
Source organism: Erinaceus europaeus (assembly GCF_950295315.1). Lineage (NCBI taxonomy): Eukaryota > Metazoa > Chordata > Mammalia > Eulipotyphla > Erinaceidae > Erinaceus > Erinaceus europaeus. The sequence goes on along the minus strand of NC_080172.1, from coordinate 18,472,478 downwards.
TGTGTGGTTTCATTTCTAATCTTTCAATTGTGTACAACAGAATGGTGTATCTATTTTCATTTCAACAGCATGCTGTTTTAATTTCCATCACTTTGCTATATAGTTTTAAGAGACTTTACAAGCTACTAAGAGACAAAAAATACAATTCAGAGGATACAATATAGAGTAGGGACTCCAGGATTGGATCATGTTGATTGAAATATGTTTTCTCCTATTTAGTATGTTTTCTCCTGTTTAGTATGTTCTCCTGTTTAGTGTGTTTTCTCATACTTGACAGAAAGTTATTCAATCTCTCTGTACCTTGTTTTTCCCTTTTTGTTTTAACCTTTTTTTTTTTTTTAAATTGGGTGGTTAATGGTTTACAGTACAGTCTTTGACACACAACAGACACAACACACTCTCACTTTCCCTTGATAGGTGTCTGGGAGACACTTGCTCCCCCAACCTAAGGACCCCTTCCACATGATACACCAGGACCCAAATTTCCCTTCATCCCATCCATTACCCTCCTTCTCCAGAGTCCTTTGCTTTGGTGCAGTATACCGTGTCAAGTCCAAATTTCACCTTATGTCTTACTTTACTGTCCTTTATTCTTAAGTTCCACCTTTGAGTGAGATCATTTAGTATTGGTCTTTCTCTTTCTGGCTTGTCTCATGCAACATGATACCTTTAAGTTCTGACCAAGATACTGCAAAGGAGACGACTTCAGCATTTTTATGGCTGCATAATATTCCATTGTGTATATGTACCATGCCTAATAAGGTTGTTGTTAGACCCATGTATGTGAAACTGGTAGATGAATACCTAGGACATCTTACTTGTGAAATAAATGTTTACTCTTAAATATGTGTAGAATATAAAGGACTAAAAGAACTATATACATGAGTCAAGGTTACTGAGTTTATACCCTGGCTGTCATTTACTAGCTATATAAGAATAGACAAGCATTTAACCTTTCTGGACCTCATTTTCTTCATCTGTAAAATGTGCTATAATAAAACATTGCTTCATAATTGTGAGGATTGAAAGAACAAATACATACGAAGTCTTCAGTAAGCACTTAAAAAACATGATGAAGGTCAGCAAAGTAGTTCACTTGGATAACGTGCTGCTTTGCTATGTACATGATCCACATTTAATTAAGGCCCCACCACCACCCCATTGATGGAAGCTTTAGTACTGTGGTTTCTTTTCTTTTTTTTTAATTTTTATTAATAAAAAGAAAAAACTGACAAAAACATAGGATAAGGGGTACAACTTCACACAATTCCCACCACCGGAACTCCGTATCCCATCCCATTCCCAGATTATTTCCCTATTCTTTAACTGTCTGGGAATATGGACCAAGGGTCATTATGGGGTGCAGAAAGTGGAAGGTCTGGCTTCTGTAATTGCTTCCTCACTGAACATGGGCATTGACAGGTGATCCATACTTCCACCCTGTCTCTCTCTTTCCCTAGTGGGGCAGGCCTCTGGGGAAGCAGGGTTCCAGCACACATTGGTGGGGTCTTCATCCCAGGGAATTCTGGTTGGCATCATGGTAGCATCTGGAACCTGGTGTCTGAAACAAAGAGTTAACATATAAAGCCAAACAAATTGTTGACTAATCATGAACCGAAAGGCTGGAATATTACAGATGAAGATGTGGAGGTCTCTTTTATAGATAGCTAGTAGGTCTATTTTAGTTATATTCCAAAGGGCCATGACTATACTAGTTTTTTTTTTTTTAATTCCCTTTTGTAGTCCTTGTTGCTTTATTGTTGAAATTATTATTGTTGTTGTTGTTATTGATGTTGTTGGATAGGACAGAGAGAAACAGAGAGAGGAGGGAAAGACACAGAGGGGGAGAGAAAGATAGACTCCTGCAGACCTGTTTCACTACTTGTGAAGCAACTCCCCTGGGGGCTCAAACCAGGATCATTAAGCCAGTCCTTGTGCTTTGTGCCATGTGCGCTTAACTCACTGTGCTACCCCCCGACTTCCGACTAGTTTTTGTTTGTTTATTGTTGTTGTTTCTGAGTCTGACATCTAATATGTAGGTGGACCCAAGTTATTGTCTGGAGAGATGATGTCATGGCTGGAAAAGTGACCAGAAAGCTGGATCAGGGAAGAGAGTAGCTCCCAAATATGTGAAAGTTGTATAAATATTATTGTCTGTAAACCCCATTGATTTGATCTGGGGCCCATATTCAGTTTAGGAGCCTATGTAACTCCTGCATCCCTGTAGATCTGAGCTCACATTCTGTGGTCATGAGTAAGATCATTCCAGGGTGCCCCAATTTCAGGACCCATCTTCCTTAGGTGGCAGTTAGAGTATGTTGTCCATCCTCCCTTTGGAGGATGGGGAACATTCTCTACTGTTGTTGATCCAAGTTGAAGGCAAGGTCCTGTGGTGTTCTATTGTGTTTGTCCTGATGGAGATGACTGGAGAGAGGGATCTATTCAAGGTCTAGGCCCATCATCTCTGTTTGGGAATCTCAGGACTCCCTGACTAGGACCCCAGATGATGGGGTGGCCTGATAATGACTAAAGAGTCATCATTAAAGTATGCTAGTCTCTTGCCCTTATTCAGCTTTTGCAGTCTTTACCTTGATAAGGTTAGCTTTGTCATGAGTGAAGGAAGTGTAATAGGAAGTAGGTGAGGAGGGTATCTAAGTCTAAGTAGGAACTATTTCATTAGGGACTTTATGGTGTGCTGTGGTTTCTTTCCCACTCTTGTCCAGCCTGTCTATATCATTCTGTCTGAAAATGTCAGCCTGGAGCAATGAGACCCCAGAGACAATGCCTCCCCCCGACCCCCACCACAGGGGTGGAGGAGTGAAGACCAAGAAAAAATGACTAACAGCCATTACTGTTAACTGTGTGGTTCATCAGTACAGCTTTTACCAACAGAGGTTACAAGTGTCATCCTATTGTTTTGCTTGATACAGGCAGAGAGAGACTCCCCCCTGGTCCTTTTTTAGTCTCACTTTTTTTTTTTTTTTTTGCCTCCATAGCTATCACTGGGGCTTGGTCCCTGCACTACTAATCCACTGTTCCTAGAGGCCATTTTTTTTCCATTTTGTTGCCCCTGTTGTGACTGTATAGGACAGAGAGAAATCTAAAGAGGAGGGGAAGATAGAGAGGGGGAGAGAAAGACAGACAGACCTGCAGATCTGTTTCTCCTTGTGAAGTGACCCCCTGCTGGTGGGGAGCCTGGGGTTCAAACCTAGATCCTTAAGGTTGTCCTTGCGCTTCGGGCCATGTGCACTTAACCCGCTGCACTGCCACCCAACCCTATGTTCTCACTACTTAATCAGGAGCAGGATAAATGTGTCAATATTTCTCCCACCCCCTAAACCTTCTAAGGTATCTTATGCATATCTTCTCTTTTACTCTTTTGGAAACCTACCTTTTCCTGTGATTGTTGTGTGTGCTGAATTCACCCTTCAGAAGACTTCAGCCCTCTCCCTGGTAAAACTTAACAGTAGAAAACATTTGGGGCTCTGAGCCCTACATGTATCATGGTAGAAAAGGGCCTAAGTTAGGAGGGAGAGTGTCTTTCAAACACCTATTATGGGGAGATGAGAGATTGTACCTATAAGTCAACAACTATATTGTGAAACATTAAACCCTCTCCTAGTAAAGTGGGGGGAAAAGGAAACAATTTCAATAAGATCACCTGAATGTAATACTCATATAAATAACTTAAGCACAATAAATATGAAAGACTATATAGTGATGGTAAAGAAGAGGATGAAAGGAACTTTGCTAAGGAATTTAAGAGTCCTAACTCTAAAGGTTGCCTTTTCTAGAAGCAGACATGCAAGAAAATCAATTTGACTTTTTTTTTTTAAGTCTGCAAACAGGTTTTTAAGGAAAAGAGTTGGGTACTTGTCAGGTGTGTGACAGTGTAGCTGTGGGGAAATAAAAATGCCATAGTTAGATTCTGAACTTAGTTCCATCTGCCCAGAACCACTATTTCTTACATGTAAGTAGCTTTAACCCAATTTAACCTGTCACCAGACAAATATTCTGCCACCAGCACAAATAAGGGTAGTTCCGAAAAAGTTCTTGTGAACTGGATATAAACATAGAAATAATTGGAGATATCCAATTATTTGTATGCTTCAACCTCCAAATGCAAAGCAATCAGTGAGTGTTCATAATGAAGATACTTCCATCATTTTCTCAAAATAACAATCTATAAAACATAAAGAGTAAAATTCTTTTTACCATAAAAGAAAATTAGATTATCAGCAATAGAGGCTATAAATCATGTGTGATATGTCTGAACTCTTTATGTACCATAATAACTAATCACTTGGCTATCAGGACACTGGGGAAATTACAATAAATTATATTTTGTGGGATACGCACCATATGAATGAAGCCAAGAGTATTACAGAAGTAACCTTCACCTTGTGTGATATCACAGGGAAAAAATGACGCTGCCCTAATAACTTCATAGGGTTAATTAGTTTTGGAGAACACACAAGAGGCAGAGATGTCACAAAGCTTTTTTATTTTTCTTTCCCGTGGGAAGTTGGGCTAATAAAAATGAAAAACATTTCAAGTAGCTAAAGAAGAAAGAGGAGTTGCATAGAGTTTGAAGCAAATGCTTTAGGGCTATCCCACTAGAAGGCTGGTTCTTTTTCTCTATAAACAACACATTTTATTCTTTTCTTTGATATCTTTTCCCATGGACTTAGAAATCTTTGAAATGGCCATTGTTTTCTAAAGCTGCTCTGAGGATGAATCTTTTTTATATTATTATTATTATTTGCTGATGAACATGTATCCATTTAATCAGATAGGGACCTCTGCAGATAGAGACACATTTATCTGCATAAAATATGCAGCTTTGGTTGGTCTTGCCCCTTGGATCCCCAGTGGGGGTGGAGGTAAAGTTTCCAGTCATGCTGATTTCAGATGAATAGGTTTGCTGGTGTCAAAGACAGGCTATAGTGCTCCACTGGCATCTGCGGTACAGAAGGCTAATTCTTCTGAATAGAGCCATTGGTGATTACATTTTGGGGAAACTTAATCATAGAGTAATTAGGCTTTAATTCTTACAAAAACTTACAATTAATTGGATCTTTTATACAACTTTTTTTTGTTTGATTTAAAGTACCATGTAGGTTAGTTATAGAAACTTAATTTAAATATGGATTTAATTAGAATTGTTTTATGATTTTAATGAGTCTTTAAATTCTTTTGATGAGCAGCCTGTATAATTATGGTATTTTAAATGATTGGGTAAATGCATACTTTTATAATTTACCTTTCAGGAAACTGTATTTTTATGGAGGCTATTTTTTACATGATGGATTGTTTCATTTTATGTTTGGTGCTTTTAAGGATGGGTGTTTGGTCCTGTCCCTAATCACCCAAATGTTTTTTCTCTAGAATGAAATTAAACTTTCATGGAATCAAAGGCATCAGGCAGTAGCCTAGTACCGTAGTTAAGTTCCATCACAGAAATATTTTTGTTTTCCTTATAAAGGACACTGATTCATTGCTCAGATTTTCTACCAGAGATTCAATTTTCCTATCTGATCACATACAAGTAAATTGTCTGAATACAAATTCTACTTCTACAGGGGGAAAAAAATGTGATTTTAAGCAAAATACGTGAAATTTTCTGAATGAAATAAAGTATTGAGCTGTTAAATTTTAAACATTTTGTCAAAACAACAAAAATGGTACTTGAATAAACATGGACATTTTTGAATTAGAAATGAAAGGAAAACATTTGGAAATCTCCCAGTCCTACCTAAGCTTATTGTAAAATTCCTGAGGGGGGGCTTACACTGGGGCTTTAGGAAATGACAGGTTTATTACAACACAGGTTTATTTAGGTATATAAAAACCATGTCAGAAAAATAACCAAGAGGGAAAGATTGGCTAGCCATGTGACGTGGGTCACAGTCCTTAAACATTATTTGCCAGCTTTCAGCTACAGGTCTGAGGAGAAGTGGCTTCTTCTGGTCCTGGGAGACAATCAACAGGAACAGCAGCAGTGAAAGGGAGGCAAGGAGGCCCAAAGAGCAAGCAGGAAAAGAGAGTGACTTCTCCCAGACACTCACTTAGTTAACTTCCTATACCCACAATGCCTTGTGAGTTTTTGAATGTCTGTGGTATGCTCTTGATGTCAGCCATATGCTAAGTACATTCGTGCCCCATAATTCCTTTTGTTCACTGTCAGTGAACAGTGTTCCCAACATTAGCTAAATAAGATAGCTAGGATTTGATATTTTCCCGGTGTCTGAAAAATAAATAAATAAAGCTACATTAAATAAGTAACATTAGGATACTTTTTCATTTTTATGGTAATGTCTTATGGTCTATCCTTTATCTGACAGTTCAGGTCAAAGTATTATTATCTACATTTGCCTAAAACCAATCAATGCACTGTACCATATCAAAAAGCATATGGAGGTAAAAAGTTATGGCTATGACAATAGATATAAAAAAGCACTTTGCAAAACCATTTAGTGATAAGAACTCCCAGCAAACTTAGTCTATTTGGCTAACCTCTCTGAAAAACCTATAACCAATATTGTTCTCAAAGATCTCAAAAATATTCTAAGTAAGAGAATGATAAAAGAATAGATGCTGTTTAATGCCATTTATATTAAAAATAAAGAAAAAGAGAAAAAATAATAAAGAAAAAGCAGAACTGTAACGATATAATGTGAATCCAGTGGCTTTCCAGAGCTGGGGTGCAGAAACTTTTTTCTGCCAAAGGTCATTTGGATATTTATAACACCATTTGCAGGTCATACAAAATTATTAATTTCAAAGTTAGCACTTGATGTTACTATGGAAAACGTCCTTATTGAATTTTGAGTCCTATAGTCACCTTGGTATTGCCAGACCAAATAAATAAGGTCCCATGGGCCTGAGGTTCCCCACCTCTGGTGGAGAGCAAGGGCTGGGAAATGCTGGCTGCAAGAGGCATGAGAAAACCTTCCAGAATATACAGAACAGTGTGATGTTGATTGCTAACTTACTGGATTTTGTTTTACTTCCACGCGTTTTGTCATAAAATATCTTAAACAGCTGGTTTTATCTTCATCATGGTATATTCTGAACTAATAATAAATACCATGCAGAAAATAGAACAATTTTAGGATTTTGGATCTAAGCAAATTCAATCTATTAAGGAAAATCTTCTCTTTTAAAAATATTTTTTGTATTTTTATTTATCTACTTATTTTGGATAGACACAGAGAAATTGAAAGGGAAGGGGGAGACAGATACAGAGACAGAGACAGAGGTAGAGACAGAAACCTGCAGAACTGCTTCACAGCTTGTGGAGGCTCCTCTCTGCAAGTGGCTACCAGGGGCTTGAACCTCGGTCCTTGTAACTGTAATAAACAAGTCCCACACCCCAAGAAAATCTTCTTATGTGATACTGGAACCTAAGAAATGTCTATCAAATTACCTGCTGAATTTTTTCTACTAACTATATTTATTTTTTCCGTAATCATGTTCATTAAAAAGAAATATATACATATGTGTGACTGTATTTATGTATGTCCTCTTAACTATTCTGAGCAGAGAGAATTAACTAGAAAATCAGTAGTTATATTGTAATATCCAAGTGTATAAGATGAATTAAGAATATATGATATTTGTTTTCTTTGGGGGGGGATCAATTTATTTATTTAGAGCTATACTTTTGAGTTAAACCAGAAATTAACAGCAATCAACAGAGTCTATCAACTTGTGTTTATTTCATGTCATGTATCACTTTGGACAATTTGGAATGAGGCTGGAGGACCCATTCACATAGCAAGTTAGGTGGTGCTGACTTCCAGCTGGGAGCCATCTTTTGCAAAGAGCTGCTTTTTAAAAATTTGCTTATTGGGGAGTTAATTATTTACGGTGTAATTTTTAATATACATGCATAGCCTCTCATCTCCTCTTAACGGGTGTTTAGGAGGCCCACCGTGACCCCAGTGTCATCCTGTCACTTCCTCTCCTTCCCCAGAGTTCTTTAGTGAAACACACCACCCCCTGTCCAAGTTTGACATTATGTCCTCCTTTACTGTCCTTTATTCTTAAGTTCCAACTATAAGTGAAATCCTTCAGTGTTGGTCTTTCTCTTTCTGGCTTGTCTCTCTTAACATGATGCCTGTAAGTACATGTTATTAAATATTTGAAGGACTCTCACCTCTCATAGTCTTGTTTACGCTCTAGTCACTTACCCTGGGAGCCGGTCTTGCTTTGAACTGTTTTAGAGGGTAATTATTATGAATTAATATGAATTTTAAAAATATCAGCACAGGGAGTCGGGCGGTAGCTCAGTGGGTTAAGTGCACTTGGCGCAAAGCACAAGGAGCCCTGTAAGGATCCTGGTTAGAGCCCCCGGTTCCCCACCATGGAGTCGGGAGTCGCCCCACAACCGGTGAAACAATTCTGCAGGTGTCTATCTTCCCCTCCTTTCTCCATTTTTCTCTGTCCTATCCAACAATGATGACATCAATAACAACAACAATAATAACAACAATAAAACAACAAGGGCAACAAAAAGGAATAAATAAATATTTAAAATATCAGTACAGGGAGTTGGGCGGTAGAGTAGTGGGTTAAGCGTAGGTGGCGCAAAGCTCAAGGACCAGCGGAGGAATCCTGGTTCAAGCCCCAGGGTCCCCACGTGCAGGGGAGTCGCTTCACAGGTGGTAAAGCAGGTCTGCAGGTGTCTATCTTTCTCGCCCCATCTCTGTCACCCCCTCCTCTCTCCATTTCTCTCTGTCCTATTGAACAACGACAACATCAACAACAACAATAACAGCTACAAAAATGAAACAAGGGCAACAAAAAGGAATAAATAAATAAATAAATAATTTAAAATATATATATATATCAGTATAGTATACTGAAGAACTATTTGGCAATTTGATGGAAACACTTTAGTCAGTTAGTAAGGTCTGAATATTTGCTAATTAAGGTAATGTAAGTTCCTCAAAGTCTCATCCATTCCAAGGTTCTGTGTTCTTTTCCTGCATACGCTGTTGATAGCGTGTTCAAATTAATTGTATTTTCTGAATAACTATAACTTAACTGTGAGCACATCTTCAGGTTTTTGGTCCATCAATTGGTAAAAGTCTTTATAAAATGTAATTTTATGCTATCCAGTCTTATTTTTCTGATGTACATTATGGTATATATTTTCTTTGATGATTGAAAATGTTATGGTGGTTTAGAAATAACCACCATTTCTGAACAGTACAGTAATCTAGGCTCAAACCAAGGTCAAAAATATATCAAAACAGTACACTAAGTGAGCTGTTTCACTGGTCCAACAAAACTATCAGTATAAAACATGAGATCATTTGTATGGTGTAACTCCCTCCTCTTCACTAACTCTACCCAGCTCTCCTGACCCTCACCCTCACCCCTTAACCTCATTACATGCCTGCATGGATTATTTCAACAGCCTTTTTTTTTTTTTCCAATCTTTGCTTCATCTCATCTACCACTGTATTTCACTGTCAAACTAAGCTTCATTCACTACCAATTTCAGGGTTTCATTCCTCAGCTAGAAACTCACAGTAATTTCCTATTGCATAATTAATTGTCCAAACTACTCCCACCAGGCTTTTAAATCCTTCCACAAATGGCTCTCCCTTATGACTTCAGATTCATTTGTTGCTTTAGACATACAGGCTTTTCTCTGCCTCTGGAATGTATGTCTCAGCCCTTATATCTTCTCTTGACATAATAATATTGCAAAATCACCTTTTCTCTATCAAATTTGAATATTTTATTTATATACTTATTTATTCGACCGAGAGAAATAGAGATGGGAAAGGGAGATAAAGGGGAAGAGAGACCGAGGGACACCTGCAGTCCTACTTCACCACTCATGAAGCTTCTTTCCTGCAGTTGGTGACAGGGAGCTTGAACCTGGGTCCTTGTGCATGATAATGTGTACATTCAACCAGATGCACCACCACCTGGTCCCTCACTATCCAATCTGAAAACATCCTTATGTCTCACTTACTTTGAAAAACCTCATCTAGCACTTCTTATTCATTTCATCATCTGTCACTTCTGGAACTATTGACAGTGTTTTGCTCTCAATGTCTTCTATTTTATACATAATAGCTCTATCTCTGTTCTGAATGGTCTGACACCCTAAAGTAAAGACCAGGATACATATATATCATGTCAAGTACAATGCAGGGCATAGAATATTTACTTTTCACATTTAAAAAATTATTTCTCATGGATCACCTAATTAAAAATACACAGACTGAGTATAAGTTGGCATGATCCCTATGGAAAACAGTATGAATTATTCTCAAAAAATGGAAAACAGAGCCACGGTACAACCCAGCATTTACACTTCCATTCATTTATCTGAATAAAATGTTAAAAGTTATAGGCACATATTTATGAATCCTATTATTTAAAGTTAGAAAACACAGCTGTATCAAGTTTAGGATACACACTGAGTCATTCATCATTACAGTTTTGTAGAGTGAAAAATTCTCTTACTCTAAAGCAAGTGTCTTTTTTTTTTTTTTTTAACAAGAGTGTGACTCAGCTCTGCTTTATGGTGGTACAGGGGGTGGGGACAGGGAGGGGGCATGGTAGGGAATTAAGCTTGAAACTTTGGAGCCTCAGACATGGAAGTCTTTTTGCATAATAATTATGCTATCTCTCCCACTAGAACACTGTTTTTTTTTATTTATAGATATGTTTATTTTTTCTTTTCCTTTTTAAAATTTTTTTATTTATTTTTATGTCACAGAATTACATATTGACAGGGGTTTGAATCCACATCATTCCCACCACCAGAGATCTGAATCTTTACTTTCCCCACTGCAATCCACCAGTTTCCTTAAGGTTGTAGCCAACCATCATCGCTGCAACTATCTGTCCACATTTATACATAGTTGCCCCCCTTTTTTATGATTCAATCCTCTCTTCCCCTCCAAGCCACTCTTGACAACATAACTACCTCCATCTGTCCCTCTCCTTTTCCTTCTCTCTCTCTCTCTCTCTCTCTCTCTCTCTGGGTGCTGATGGAGATGGAGTTCAGAGTCCTCTTATCTTCATTTTATCACTTCTCCCCTGCTGGGAGTGTGGATCAAGGTTGTTTTGGGGAAGCAGAAGGTAGGAGTTCTGGCTTCTGTAGCTGCTTCTCCACTGAGCATGGGTTTTGACAGGTCGATTCATACCCCCAGCCTGTTTCTGTCTTTCCTTAGTGGACCAGAGCTCTGTGAGGGTCTGGGACACTTTGGTGAGGTCATCTGCCAGAGAAGTCAGGATGGAGTCATGATGATAGCATCGGTAACTTGGTGTCTGGAAGGTGGCATGACCCAACTTGAGACAAAATAGTTAATGAACAGGAACCAAAAAGTATGATTAGAGCAGATGAAATTAGGGATTTTAGGACAGAAGAAAGATAGGAAATCCATTTTAGGCATGTTCCTTGTGACAAACAACTATGGTAGTTTTGCTTGAGTTTGGTAGCTAGCCAGAAGTTGGATAAGTGTATTGTCCAAGAGAATGATGTTTGAGTAGAGAAAAGGAGCTAGAAAGTTGGATTAGGGCAGGGAGTAGCTCCTGTTGTTGGAAAAAAAAAAAAAAAACACCTGTGGCAAAAATTAACTATTTACCTCCATCCACCTGCTCCAGGGGATATATATCACCAGAGCCTGTGTAACCTCTAAGACCCTACTGGTCTGAGCTTATAGCTCATGGCCACAATTGGGAATGTTGCAGGCTGTGCTTATTTCAGGACCAGACTTTTTCGAGTGGCAGGGCAGAATACCCCCCAGCCTCTCTTCGGAGACTGTCCCTACCATTATTGCTTTATGGTGCGGACAAGGTCCTGGGAGGGCCCATAAGATGCTGTCCATTCCTTATGGAAGCCACCAGTGGTGATGGAGAGAGGGACCCTTTACAGGAGAGCACTAAGTATTAAAGGTTTTATTTATTTCTTTTTAATTGTCATTAACAAAGCTTGACCATTCTGAGTCAACTTTTCATAGAGAAGCAGAGAGGAGCAAAGGGACAAAGGGAAAGAACCGCAACCTCCCCCAAGCCAGGGAGCAGCAGGCCTGATAAAGCAGGTGCATGATCTCAGTGAGCTATTGATATATTGCCAGGTTGAGCTCAGAGTTGCTTTTTTAATTTATTTTTATTTAAAAGAAATATTGACAAAAACCATAAGCTAAGAGAGGTACAACTCCACACAATTCTCACTACCAGAACTCCATATCCCCTCCCCTCCCCTAATAGCTTTCCTATTCTTTATCCTTATGAGAGTATGGACCAAGGGGACATTATGGGATGCAGAAGGTGGAAGGTCTGGCTTCTGTAATTGCTTCCCCGCTGAACATGGGCGTTGACAGGTTGATCCATACTCCCAGACTGCCTCTCTCTTTCCCTAGTGGGGTGGGGTTCTGGAGAAGTGGGGCTCCAGGACACATTGGTGGGGTCATCTGCCCAGGAAGGTCCAGTTGGCATCATGGTAGCATCTGGAACCTAGTGGCTGGAAGAAGAGTTAACATATAAAGCCAAACAAATTGTTGACTAATCATGAACCTAAAGGCTGGAATATTAAAGATGAAGATTTGAGAGTCTCCATTTTTAGATAGTTAGTAGGACTATTTTAGTTATATTCCAAAGGGCCCATGACTATACTAGTTTTTTTTTTTTTCTGAGCCTGGCATCTGATATTCAGGTGGATCCAAGTTATTGTCTGGAGAGATGATGTCATGGCTGTTAAAAGGACCAGAAAGCTGGATCAGGGATGACAGTAGGTCCCAAATATGGGAAAGTTGTATAAATATTATTTACTGTAAACCCCATAGATTTTATCTGATCTGGGGCCCAGGTGGTAGTGCACCTGGTTAAGGGCACACATTACAGTGCACAAGGACCCAGGTTCAAGCCCCTGGTCCCCACCTGCAGGGAGAAAGCTTCATGAATGGTAAAGTAGGGCTGCAGGTGTCTCTCTGTCTCTTGTCCTCTCTATCTACCCCTCCCTTCTCAATTTCTCTCTTTCTCTAACTAATAAATATATAAAATAATTTTTAAAAAAGGAAAAAAGCTGTGAGCTCAAAGCTTTGAAAGAGCCAGCTCAAATTTAAATTCTAGTTTGGCCACTGCTCAATTGAATGGCCTAGTGTACGTTATAAAGAGTTCCAGTTTCCTTAATTGCAAAAATGAGGATAATACTATTTACATAAATAGCTGTATTCAGAACTAATTGAATTGATATATATATATAGAGAGAGAAGAGAAAACAACACCCAATGCATGGTGATCCTCATTTCCTCCAGTCTTCCTTCCTTTCGTCCCTTTCTTTCTTACCACCAGTGTTATTGCTGGGACTCGGTGCTTGCACTGTAAATTCACTGCTCATGAGAGCCTTTTTTTTCTTTCTATTGTATTTTTATTTGACAGGATAGAGAGAAATTGAGAATGGAAGGAAGATGAGAAGGAGAGAGAAAGTTAGACACCTGCACACCTGCTTCACCCACCATAAAACATCCTCCCTGCAGGTAGGGATGGGAGGCTGGAACCTAGGTCCTTGTGTATGATTATATGTGCACTTAACCAAGTGTAATACTGCCCAACTCCAGCCCTTCTTTCCTTTGTTATTATGCATAATAACTTTCCAAAGAAGCCATGCCTGCTTATTCTTCTAGTCTACCTCACTCCTGGGTCAGATAAAGATACAAACTAGTATAGTCATGAGCCTTTGGGAATAAAACTAAAATAGACTTACTAAGTATCTACAAAACAGAGACCCCCTAATCTTCATCTGCAATATTCTAGCCTTTAGGTTCATGATTAGTCAACAATTTGTTTGGCTTTATATGTTAATTTTTTTTTTTTTGCCTCCAGGGTTATTGCTGGGGCTCAGTGCCTATACCACGAATCCACTGCTCCTAGAGGCTATTTTTTTTCCTTTTGTTGCCCTTGTTGTTTTATCGTTGTTGTGGTTATTATTACTGTTGTCATTGATGTCATTGTTGTTGCATAGGACAGAGAGAAATGGAGAGGTGGGGTAGACAGAGGGGGGAAGAAAGATAGACACCTGCAGACCTGCTTCACCGCTTGTGAAGCGACTCCCCTGCAGGTGGGGAGCTGGAGACTTGAACTGGGAGCCTTATGCTGGTCCTTGCGCTTCGTGCCATGCATGCTTAACCCACTGTGCTACCACCCGACCCCCTATGTTAACTCTTTTTTACAGCCACAAGGTTGCAGATGCTAACATGATGCCAACTGGACTTTTCTGGGCAGACAACCACACCAGTGTGTCCTGGAGCTCTGCTTCCCTAGAACCCTACCCCACTAGGGAAAGAGAAAGGCAGGCTGGGAGTATGGATCAACCTGTCAATGCCACCCATATTCAGTGGCAAAGCAACTACAGAAGCCAGACCTTCCACTTTCTGCACCCCATAATGTCCTTTGGTCCATACTCCCAGAGGGATGAAGAATAGGAAAGCTATCAGGGAGAAGGGATGGGATATGGAGTTCTGGTGGTGAGAACTGTCTGAAGTTGTACCCCTCTTATCCTATGGTTTCTGTCAGTGTTTCCTTTTTTTTATAAATGAAAATTTAAAAAAAGAGATACAAACAAAATTTTTCTTTGCATTTCTGTGTTTTGACACATTCTTACACTGGGGTAGTGCATAGTGGGAGATGATTAACAAGAATCTGTCTTAACAGCTTTCCAGAGATACTACTGTGCCATCTCTAGTCATTCATTCCAGAAGAATTTCTGAGCAGTGTTACAAAACACTTGACTCGGTTCTGAAATTATTAATGTAACAGGTTGAGCTCTGCCCCCACAAAAGCAGGAGATATCATGGTAGAAGACAATGAAGTTTAAAAAATAACTGCTGGGACTAGAAGATAGCTCACCCAATAGAGCATGCATGCCTTAGCAAGTTTAAGGGCCTAGTTTTATTATTTTTTATTGATATATCTTTTTTCAATTTATTTATAAAAAGGAAACATTGACAAAACCATAGAATAAGAAAGGTACAACTCCACACAATTCCCACCACCAGAATTTCGTATCCCATCCCCTCCCTTCATAGCTTTCCTATTCTTTAACCTTCTGGGAGTATGGACCCAAAGTCATTGTGAGATGCAGAAGGTGGAAGGTCTGACTTCTGTAATTGCTTCCCTGCTGAATATGGGTGTTGACAGGTTGATCCATACTCCCAGTGGGGTGGGGTTCTGGAGAATCAGAGCTCCAGGACAGATTAGTGGAGTTGTCTGTCCAGGGAAGTTTGGTTGGCATCTTGCTAGCATCTGGAACCTAGTGGCTGTAAAGAGAGTTAACATACAAAGCCAAACAAATTGTTGACTAATCATGAACCTAAAGGCTGGAATAGTGCAGATGAACAGTTGGAGGGGTCTCCATTTTGTAGACAGCTAGTAGGTCTATTTTAGTTATATTCCAAAGGACCTGTGGCTATACTAGTTTTTTTTTTCTTCCCTCTGCCTCCCTTCCTGAGCCTGAAGTCTGATATGTAGGTGGATCCACGTTATTGTCTGAGGAGATGATGTCATGGCTGGAAAATGGACCAGAAAGCTGGATCATGGAAGAGAGTAGCTCCCAAATATGGGAAAGGTATATAAATATTGTTGACTGTAAAACCCATCGATTTAATGTGATCTGGGGCCCATATTCAGCTTAGGAGCCTATGTGACCTCTGCATCCCTGTAGATCTGAGCTCACATTCTGTGGTCATGAGTAGGAATGTTCCAAGCTGCCCCAATATCAGGACCAAGGGCCTAATTTTAAATCCTGGTACTATTTAAAGTCACCATGGATGGCAGATGTCTCTCTTTCTCTCTCTCCCTCCCCCTTTCAATTTTTCTCTATCCTATAAAATACATAAATAAATAAGTAAAAAGAGAGAGGAGTGCTATTGACCAAAAGGTAGAGGAATGAAAGAAGTTAAATCTTACCTGGAGACATCATTTGTCCCATATCAACTGTAAACTGAATCATGAAAACCTTGCAAATCTTTTGGGAGTTCTCCATCTTTAGCCAGGGGTAAATTATTTAGCATAAAATTAATACATCAAAATTTCAACAAAGTTTTAAATATTTACTCATTTATTTTAAGGAGGGAATGGAACATTACAGCATCACTCAGTTCTGTATACCAGTGCCAGGGATTCAAGCTGGGATTTATGAGATCTCAGTTTGCAAGTCATGTGTTTTAATGCTGAGTTATGTACCTGATTCTCAACAAATGTTTTACTCTTCTTCTCAGCTCAAATTTTTATAATACCCTGTTCCTCATTCTCTTTCCCTTGATGTACTTTTAATCTTTCTTAGCTATCCTCCTGGATGGATGTGCCACAAAATGTCTTACAGCAATAATACATTAAGTTAATAAAGCAATTATTTAATTGATTCTAATTTCCTTGGCATTCCTATTAGCGAAAGGAAAGTAGTTCAGTCACTGTTTACATTTGTAAAGCCAATATTATGGTTTAAATTATGGCCTTTGGATGAATTTGAAAATTGAATCCTGATAATCCTTTAAACAATATTTACAGAGGACTCTTTGTCTTTGTAAAGAATAAAGGGAATGGAAACAAGAGCACATTAAATCAGAGGGGCTTTTAAATATTCATTTTGCAATGAACTTCGCTGCTTTTCAAGCCACAGTCTAACTTCATGATTCTTCTTGTGGAGAAATATCTAGTGTTTTGCTTTAATTATACTGTGATATATAAGCTATTGATTCACTTTTTTTCTCCACTTTTTTTTTCCCCTGGAGTACAGGAGTTTCATATATAGTGCTCACAATGCAAATATTCTTCATTAGAAATATCTTGGGAGACCTTATTAAAGGTTGTAATAAAAAAACAGACATTTTGGATAGATGTATCCTGATTCAAAATTGCCTCAACCTAATAGCTCCTAATGAAAGACTCCTCCTGCAACCATCCAATATAATAGTAACTATCAGTAAAACAGTGATAAGCAATCATAAATAAACAATAACAAAACCCAATAAAATTGTTTTTAAAAACCCTTACAACTCCCAAATCAGTCAATAAACCTTTTGTTGATGGTTTTCCATGAGTCACAGGGCAGTGGAATCTAAAAACCAAGGTCTAAATATTGACTGTGATCCTTCTACAAGGGTCCCTTTTCAACCCTGTCAGTGGATAGAAGTAGATGTATGAATGCAAACTAATATTGTTTACCTACTTCACACTAGTGTAACTTAGTAAATTAGTTCACACTAGTATTTCTAATTTTAATTCAATGCCACAGAGATCATTTTAATTTTCTCCTATACTTTAACTTCTTTCTTTGACAGTAAGAAACCAGAATCCCATTTTATCCTCTTTATTTGTTAATCCCATTATATAAGCATAAATAAGAATGTCTTACAGGCATCTAAAATATTTTCTAGAGATGTTTTTCTAAGATTCATTTTTTAAGCTTTTTTTGGATAGAGACAGGGTAATTGAGAGGGAAGGAGATAGACATGGAGAGACATAGAGAGACTTGAAGCACTGCTTCACCACTCATGAAGATCCCCCACAGATGGGGACTGAGGGTTTGGACCCTGGTCCTTGAGCATGACAGCATGTGTGGTTCACAGAGTGTACAATTTTAAAGCCCCTCTAAAATACTTTTTAAAACAAGGATTTTTTTCATCTTAAAAAGTTGCTTTAGAATTCATAATTCCTATCTCTGAGAAAGAATTATCAGCCAGAATACAGAATTTGTGAACAGCTCCATTTGTCTTTAGCCTTTAAAATATTCTGTCAAAATACTATTTTCCAGAGTTTCTTAGTTCAGCTTCTCTCTCCTCATTCCCTTTTAGTGTAGTTATGAGATTCATTTGTAATATAGTTAGATCCCCTTGCCAGTCTATAATTCATATCATCCTCTCATCCTGCTTGATGGTGTTTTCACTCTTGGTGGTGTACAGTTTACTATTTTTTTTAACAATCGAAGAGTCATGTATCCTACAAATCCTTGTGGAACAATTTCATCATCATTCCCACAAAATAAGACATGAGTTACACCTGTATGAAAAATTTCCCCTCACACTACACTCCTAACTCCTGACAGCTAGAGACCTGTTTTTTCTCTCTATACTTCTGCTTTTTAAACAATGTGGTATAAAATGGAATCACAGAAAAACACAGCCACTTGATTCTTTCTCCTTCTAGAAAAATATACTTCAAGTGATCCCAAGTCAACATGTAATCCACTGAGTTCTTCCTTGTTAGGGCTGAGCAGTATTCCATTGTATGGAGTGGCTTAAGGATACTTAGGTCCTTTATAACATCTTGCTATTATGAATATTGTTGCCAATTATTTGGTTACAGGTGATTGTATGAATATAAATTTCCATTTTTTCCTAGGTAGGTACATAGTAATAAAATGACTATTTGATAGGTGTTTGTTTAACTTTGTAATAAATTGCCAAAGTACATCCCAAGATGCATTGCTATTTTTGTATTTACATCTATCTATGTCATTTTAAGGAAAAAAAATTATAACCTACAAATGTTATGCCACCAGAATTGTCATGTATTTAAGACTTTTTAAATCATAGCACCAAATGCCCTTCTTGAAAAAAAAATTAATTATAGTCTAGTGAGCTAAAAAAAGTAAATCAAAATTATGAATATTAAAATCTCCCTTCAATAAAATTAAGAGTTAAAGATATTTCTCTGTCATAAAAGATATCTAAGAAGACAAATCACATTATGAAATATTAATTGTAAAAGCAGCTTATTTATTGAATTTCTAGAACCTAAGATCTACAATTCTAGAATTTCTTACTAGTACACTAAGACACAAATTATAAATAATAGATTACCTGCTGAAGAGAAGAAAAAAAAGGGTTAGCAATTTGCAGAGAATGTTTTTCAGAAAAACCCCAATGCTGCATAAAAAAAATCCTCTTAAACAGAATTTATAAGTGACACAAGAAGATATTGAAAAATGTCAGTATCCCAATAAGAAGTAAGTGATAATAAGTGGCTAGGCAGTGGTGTACCTAGTAGAGTAAGTGCATTTTAATACAGAAGAACGTGGGTTTAAGCCCTCCCATTCCACCACTGGGCCCACCATTAGGGGAAAGCTTCACAAGTGGTGAAGCATATCTATAGGTGTCTCTCTCTCTCTCTCTCTCTCTCTCTCTACCTCTCATTTCCCTATCAATGACTATTTTCTTCTTTTCTTTTTTACCCAGATAAATGCTCAGCTCTGGCTTATGATGGTATGGAGGATTGAACCTGGGACTTTAAAGCCTCAGGCATGAGAGACTTTTTACATAACCATTATGCTATCTACCCCCCACCCATTGTCTGTTTCTATCCAGTGAATAAATATTAAAACATTTTCTAAAAAGAGGTAATAGAAAAATTCAAACATACACACCAGCAACATGCACACCAAAAAAATTCTAGAAATAGTTCTGAATTAATTTTTGGTATCTGCCAAAGAAAACCATAACAGTCACTCAAAGATAAAGAATATAAATATTGGGGGGCCAGGTGGTGGCGCACCTGGTTAAGCATTTACATTATAGTGTGCAGGGACTCAGGTTAAAGACCCTGGTCCCCACCTGCAGGGTGAAAGCTTCATGAATGATGAAACAGGGCTGCAGGCATCTCTCTGTCTCTCTCCCTATCTACTTCCCCTGCCCCTCTCAATTTCTCTGTCTCTATTCAATAATAAATAAGTTAATAAAAATAGTAAAAAATAATATGAATATTGACTTTTGGAATACTCCCTTTCATTAATTCATTCACATTTCATTCTTTTTTCCAAAATTTATTTTAGCTACTGCTATGTTTCATAGTAAGGGGAAATGTTAGCCCTATAAATTTATTTTATATCCTCCTGATGAGTATATTACCTGATTTGTAGTAGACACTACAAAAATGTTTCTATAGTATGTTTTTCAGTTATCTGTCCTGTGAAGCTTTATAACTTCTGAGATACATTCATGATGCAAGTAAGTGTTTTTTAAAAGATTCTAGACTAAGTTACAAGTCATTACCTAACAAATTATAATACCCACCTATTTGACCACTGATAGCATCATGGGTTGTGATTTGCAAACACATTCTGCATTATGATCTTTCTTTACTTCCTTGCTCTCCTATGTTAATAGACTCTACAACACTAGAGATTTCAAAGATATGGGGAACTCAGGGAATTTTAGAAAGGATTCGTCTTTATAGAAAGGGTGATAATGTTTCAGTTCCATTTTCAGATACCAAGAGCTCAATTAGCAGCAAATGATAGGAATGAAACTCTATTTATTGAAAATGTATGTTTTTATAAAAAGAAAAACCCAGATAAGAAGCACTCAGAATGTTGGAGCAGGTTAAATTGAAATATTTCAGAGTAAGTAATCCAAGTCTTCCTCTTCTTCTTCTTTTTTAATACCAGATCACTGCTCAGTTCAGGCTGATGGTGGTGCAGGGGATTGAACCTGGGACTTTGGAGTCTCTGGCATGAAAGTCTTTTTGCATGACCACTATGCTATCTACTCCACTTGTAATCCAAGTCCTTTATCTGTATTTTTTCTTCCATGAAATGTAGGATGTTCATTTAATAATGATTTACATTAATCCACTGCTTGATTTCTGAGTTTCATTTCATAATTACAGTGGCATTTCTCTTAGTAGTATCTGATTGCTAATGTTTTCCCATAGTAGAAAATAATGGAAGCATAAACATTGGTTAAAGTTGGCCAAGTATCTGAACTTCAGATGAATATGAAGCCTTTTAATTATTGTTATCAGTTTCCACTGTTTTATTTTCAGTGGCTATGTATTTTATTTATACGTGTTTGCCATGGGCTGGCCTATGTGTAGCACTTCTCTGCTGAACTTTCAGATAGCACCTTTCTATGAACACTGACAATAATAATGAACTTTATTTATAGAAGGAACAAGTCTGGATTTGATGGAGGCATGTTGAAGTTTTGTAAAAATGCAGTTAGCGATTCAGCGTATCTCAGCAGTAATGAGTTTATTTATGCTGTATACAACAGGGTTAAATAAAGAAAATGCAATTTTTCAAACTCAGTGCTTTTTGATGGTCAAGCGTTTATTCCATTGGGTCACTAATGAACCATATTCCCAAAGTATTTGAAGGGGAGAGTTCATCTACTAAGTAGTTTTAAGAACAAATTAGGCTGTGACTATAACAGGCATATTAAACATAATAGACAGTATTGGCTTTACTTTACATTACTAGATGTATAATGGAGTTTGAGAGAAAATGAATGCAACAAACTTGTTATAGAAATTAAAATTCTGATATAGTAAGTACATAGTCTTCACAAAAATGTATTGAGGTATGCTAACACATGTTTGGGGGAGATGTGAAATGGTACTCCTGAATTAACATACTTGTCTATATGGTCTCATAGAATATTTCCTCAATTAACAATGCCATCAATGAACATAACTTGTGAATATCAACTGTCTTATTATAAGGTGAGACTTATATTTGGGCCTAATTCATTGATTATTACAAATAAACAATGATACTAGGCTTGTAAGAAAAAAAAAGATAAACCTGGATTTAGTGATTTTAATGCTTCCTCGTTATCTCCTTCTCTCTCCCATAAAAAAGCATAATTGTTCAACCTTAGATTTGTATAATTAAAAATAAAAGGAAATGGGATCAAGAGATAGAGCTAATACCTGAGGCCCTAGGTTTGAGTCCTGGCACTGAATGGGAGTATTGTTGTCTTATAGGAAAAATAATAATAATAAAATTGACCTGGGGGAAGTGGAATCATTCATACCTGAGGTCCTAGAGTCACAGAAATAAACAATTAGAATTTATGTTCATAGAGATAGTATAATGGTATAATGGTTATACAGAAGACTTTTATGCTTGAGACTTTGAAGTCTCAGGTTCAATTCCATACCCCTCCCCACTCCATCTGAGCAGTGCTTTAAAAAGGGAGGAGGAGGAGGAGGAGGAGAAAAATGGACCAAAGTCAGAATTTATGCTCCTGGAGATAGTTAAACAAAAGAGTTTCATGCCTGAGCCTCTAAAGCTCTGAGATCCTAGATTTAAAGGAGCACCACTTAAAGAAAACAAACAAACAAACAAAAGCCTAGGGATATTAACTCAGAAATCAGAAAAAAGAGTAGTACCATGGAGGCAGTACATGTAAAGAAGTTACCTGTACAACGTAGTATGACCTTCTCTTAAGATATTGGATAGTTGACTACCAGATTATTTATCTGGCAGTCATAGAAAGAGGCCCAGGGAGGTGGCACAGTGGATGAAGTATTAGACTCTAAAATATTAGGTCTCATGTTTGATTACCGCAACTGTCAGAATGAAACTCCATTTTGGTTTTTTGTTTTTGTTTTCTCTCTCTTTCAGTAGTAAATAAATATTTAAAAATAATGAAGTGTTGTTTTTGCCGGGCTGGCTTCACGGGCGGGTAACAGACGACCCGGGACTCATGGTTGAGCTGTAGGCAGTATCTCTTTATTCTTGCAGAACGCAGCACAATCTAAGCCGAGCTAAGCTAAACTCTAAACTAAAAACTACAATCTTGTCCTTATAAATATACTAGCCCAGTAGAGTGGGAACAGGATGCAACGCAGAGAGGGTGGAGAGAAAAGTGACTGGTGAAAATCAGGGTATGACAAGGAGAGGGGGCGGAGCAGGTGAGAATTCTACCACTAAACCACCAATGCCCTGGAGGGAAGGTGGTGCTTGTTAACAGAGGTTATGTAAATAGAATGAAGTGGTTATGTAAATAGAATGCAGTATTAAGCAGGGGAGATTTAAACCAAATGAAACAGAAGGGGATTTTAAAAGCAGAATTAGAAGATACCAACAATGAAGGAACATAATATTTGACTTATTCTGGTGCAAATGTCAGAATTTTCTGGGGTATGTTGGTTATCAATATAACTGTGATGCTCCCAATGCAAAAGCAAAACATTTTTAGGCATAATTACATTGATGACAGATACTATAATGACTGCAAGCATATGAGGGAAGAAAGGGCTACAGAGAGTTATTTGGAAACAAGACAAAGACGTTTAGAGAAATAACCTATTCTCTGGACTATTATTTAAGTTTAGGAATATGAGATATAATGGGTGAGATAACTAGAAAGGTAGAACAGTGGGTCAGTTGACAGCAGCTATAGTATTTTACTTAGGAAAAATAGCAATGATCTGAACTGGGCTAGTATTATGTGCATACGACTCTGCAGTGAGTGTGCTGGTGAAAATGCTTCACAAGCCAGGGCAAGAGATATGACATAGCTTTGGGAGACAGGGATGTTTGTTTGTTTAAATAAAATAGCATTGAGTATGTGTCCATCCACAAAATGGTAATGAAATAGAAATGGGCATATAGGATGATAGTTGGGGGATTTAGTTCATGAATTCTACTTAGTAAGAAAGATGTTCAAATTTGAAAACTAAATCCGTAAATTTAAAAAGGTATTCATGTTGTCTTCCCATTATGGTACCCCTTGAACTAAAAGACAAAGGAAATTAACTGGTAAGGTTGGTAACTGGGTATAGTAAGAGGAAATCTGTGGTTTTCAGAAGTCTGACCTCTTAAGTCAGGATGAATATATATATTTAGTGCTACTCACATCTGAAATAGTTGCATGTACAGTTTTAGCTAGTACTTGTACAAGTTCCATATTCTACACAAATGGGAGAAATGTAATTCATGACTGACAAGGTATGAATTTTTTATGCTTTAAGCCATGAGGCTGCCACATCAACAAAAGGAATTCTTAAGCAAATGTCTTCTGTTTGTATTTATGAAATGTACACAATTGACAAAGAACCCAAAAGGGAACAAGTAAATATTTAAATATATACATGTATATGTATACATATTTACTTTGATTTGCAAACTGCATTCTGGAAATCATTTATTAAATTAGAAATAAGGAAGGAATGTAAAGAAAAGATGCTTAGCATTTCAGTTTATAGACAGTGTAATTTTTAAACATTTTGCCAAAGCTTGGACCTACATAGATTGAAGTGTTTGCATTATTTTAATTTTAATGCATGGAGGATACTCTCAAACAGTAACAGTTTTACAAAAATTTAATCTGTAGAAATACTACATCAGTGATATTTTATATTACATAGTCTAAGTTGAAATAACAAAAAGAGATCGAGTTTTGGAAACACTGATCAGTTCTGAATATATGATATATTCCACATGTGACTTTGGGGTATAACAGCAGTGAACACTTATTTAACAGTTTCAGTGTACAAATACTGTTCTGTCATATATCCATGTATTAATTAATTTGCCCTCACAGATGTATTAATTACTCTCACTATTACAGACTAGAAGCTTCCCAAGATTACACAACTGGTCACTGGTAGGGCCAGGATTCTAATCTCAGCATCTAGCTCCTGTACTTCTACTGCAACCTATGCTTCTCTGTGTCTCTCTTGTTTCCTACAAGTGAAATGTTATCTTATGTATTTATTCTGTATATCGTGCATGCTAACTAGAACTGGAAGAACTGATTTGAGCATATTTCAGACCCACTTCAATAGAGGTATCACCACTTTCACAGATGTGGTAGATGAGAGTCTCAAAATAATTGTCATTCCTCTGCTCCTTAAGGGCTCACATTCTTACTTCCTTTCCTCACCCAGAGGAACTAGTTTTTAAAGAGTAGTGTGCCTCTAACACCATGCTGGGGCCGTGATGGTCGATCAGCTAGTTATAATCATATAGTAAGTTGTGTGCTGCAGCTAGCAGTGAAGCTGCTAATCAGGACGGCAAACTTTTAATAGTATTAAGAATAGAATTTTATAGATAATATCTGAGTTTATATCTACTGTACCTATTTCCACATATTTAGGCATTAAATATTTTATATATACATAGATAAGACATTGGATTCTGGGGGTACTAAGTAGTTTGCCATATTAAAAAACTTGAATGTAATTTATAAAATAAGCAAATCTCATTTCCTGGACATTAGAGTATTAAACTACTGTTTACTTTTCTATAATTAGCTAGAGGCAGAGTGAAAATGAGAAAGGAAGGGGAGATAGAAGGAAAGAGAGAGACACCCACATCCTTTCTTCAACACTGTGAAGCTTTCCCCCTGCAAATAAGGACTAGGGACTTGAACCCCAGACCTTGCACACTGTAAATGTTGCTTGGTTTAAGAGAAGTATGTGGGAACCAGGTAGGGTGCATGTACTGTCATGCACAAGACCCCTACTAGAGCCCTTACGTCACAGAAGACATGCTTAGGCAATGGAAGAGACTTCCATGCTCTGGTGTCTCTTCTGCTCTCTGCTATGTTATTTTTAATGTTCTATTTTGGTTGCTTTAAAAAAAAATTTTTTTTTTTTGCCTCTAGGCTTATTGCTGGGGCTTGGTGCCTGCACTATGCTATGAATCCACTGCTCCTGGCAGCCATTTTTTCCTTTTTTTTTTTTATTGGATAGAACAGAGAGAGCAGAGGGGGGAGAGGGAAAGAAAGACACCTGCAGATCCGCTTCATCTCTTGTGAGGTGCCCCCCCTGCAGATATGGAGCCTGGGGCTCAAACCAGGATACTTGTTTGGACCTTGGATTTGGTACTATGTGTGCTTAACCTGGTGTGCCACCTCCCGACCATGCCCCCCCCCTTTAATATGATGCTAGGAACTGAAACTCAGGGCTTGTTGCATACAAGCCATGAACTCTACGTCTAAGCCACCCCACAGACCCAAATGATAGTAATTTTTAATGCTCTGAAGAAAAAAAACCCTCAATATTAGCATTCATGCTAACAATAATTGAAGGAAACCTCTTTGAGATATTAACTATGTACATTATGATACTGGCTATTAAAGGTCGTCATCCCTCCCCCACCCCTGCTCTCACCTCCAGAGTTATCACTGGGGCTCAGTTCTGGCACTATGAATCCACTGCTTCTGCAGGCTTTTTTTTTTTTTTTTTGTCATTTTATTGGATAGGACAGAGTGAAATTGAGAGAGGAGGGGAGATAGGGAGATAGAAATAGATAGATAGAAGATAGGTAGATAGATAGATAGATAGATGGATAGATAGTTAGATACCTGCAAACCAGCTTCACTGCTTGTGAAGCGACCCCCACTCCCCACAGGTGGGGAGCCAGGGTCGTGGATCCTTGAACTGCATCCTATTATGTGCACTTAACCCAGTGCACCACAGCCCGGCTCCAAGGTCATCATTTCCTCATCTCACTTTAGAATAACTGAATGTGACACACATAGAAGTCTACAGATTTTTCTGTGATTAAAATATCCAGAGGATAGTTTAGAGGTTAATATATTATTGGTTATCTGAAATGTATTCTTTGCAATAAAATATTCGGAATAAAATTAATTAAGTTACATTAGGGGAGTCTGGAACAAAAGTGAAAAGTAGAGACATATAATTATAATTTAGGGACATGACTGACTTATAGGTGTAGAAACCACCGTTGAATATGTGGGATTAGGTGTGGGCCTTTCCCAGGACTCAAGCAAACAAAAACTGGTCCCCTGAGGGAAATCAGGACTTACAGGAAAGTAGGAAGAAGAAGAGGACACAGACATGTTTTCCCACTATTTTGATCTTTCTTCTTGAAGCTAGTCATTCACTATGTAGCACAGAGGAGAGAAGGACAAAAGATATTTGT
Source organism: Erinaceus europaeus (assembly GCF_950295315.1). NCBI lineage: Eukaryota > Metazoa > Chordata > Mammalia > Eulipotyphla > Erinaceidae > Erinaceus > Erinaceus europaeus. The sequence goes on along the minus strand of NC_080172.1, from coordinate 18,445,825 downwards.
TCCAGGAGAATAAAATTCAGTATGATTTCACTTTTCATTCCTAAGCTGCCAACTCATTAATTTGGCCAATGGTTAATATTGTTTAATAGTACAACTAACTAATGATTTTATACAGTACTTTGTGATTATTATGTCTACATAAGTGTTGAATGATAACATTAAGTCAGGAGGCATATTTCAAATTGCATTTTTATATCTGACTGTGTTACTGGTGTTTCAGGAGAAATGCCAATAATATGGTCAAATACCATAATTATTAAGTACATTGGAAAAATACAACATATGGTTTATAGCAAAGTAAAAATGGCTGTTACCATGTTAGTATGAACAGAGTAAGCTAGCAATAAATGTCTTTCTCATGAAAGACATTCAGGAGAAAATGACATGATCATAGAAGGGTATATAACTGAACGCTGAGTGAAACCACTGTAATATTTAACAACCTCATTTTACCCACATCTTGACAAGAAGGAGAATTTACCAAATCAGAGAATGTGAAGGAGAAAGAGTATCAAAGTGGGAGCTCTGGGAGAGACAACAGACCTTAATAGTAACATTTTATGTGGCACTAGGAATTCATAACTCATCTACTCTTTACAGTAATGCCTTGAGATATATCCTGTTAGTATCCTCTGTTATACATATGAGAAAACTGAAGTACAGAAAGGTTACTAAACTTGCCCAACATCACACAGCTATTAAAGACAGATGGGATTCAGACCTGGACAGAGCAACTCCATTGTCTGCTAGGAAGAACTGGGAGCTTATTTCCCAGATCAAATGGCTAGTACAGTTGGTATGTCCCTTTCCCTTTTGGGGGGTCCTCAAAATGAAGACATGATGCTAAAGCTGCAACAACAATCTTTTTTTAAAGTTTTTTTTTTAGTTATTTTTTAATTTTATTTTTATTTATTTATTTTTATTGTTGTAATTATTGTTGTTGTCGTTGTTGGATAGGACAGAGAGAAATGGAGAGAGGAGGGGAAGACAGAGAGGAGGAGAGAAAGATATACACCTGCAGACCTGCTTCACCGCCTGTGAAGCGACTCCCTTGCAGGTGGGGAGCCGGGGTTCGAACCGGGATCCTTATGCGGGTCCTTGTGCTTTGCGCCACCTGCGCTTAACCCGCTGCGCTACAGCCGGACTCCCAACAACAATCTTAAGAACCATAAAATAAAGAATCTACTGACATTTTGGAAAGACAAGTCTTCACTGCATGGGATTTTTGCATATCAAAGATACTCACCCTTACCATCTCTGCCCCTTGGGTCCTAAATGTACTCTTGATAGTATCAAAAAACTGTTTCCCACATTTCCCCATAAAGAGGCAATGATACTGTAGTTAAGAGCCTCTGTTTGGAACAAAGCTCAACAAAGACCTTCTGTAGCAGTTTAAAGAGTTGGCGTCTTAGTCTTTGTGAGACAAAGTTTCAGTCACAACTACAAACTCTGACATTACACAGTAAATCATTCATAGGCAATATATAAACAAAATTACAGGGGGCTGACTGTAGCACACCCAGTGCATAGCTCCAGGATCTGGGTTTGAGCCCCTGCTCCCCACCTGCCAGGGGTTTGCTTCATGAGCGGTGAAGCAGCTGTACAGGTGTCTCTCTTTCTCCCTCCTCTCTCAATTTCTCTTTGTCCTATCCAATAAAATGGAAAAAAAAAAAAAGTCAACAGGAGCAGTGGATTCATAGTGCCAGCACCGAGCGATTACCCTGGAATAAAAAAAAAAAACTGTGGGGGGCAGATAGTATAATAGTTATGCAAAAAGACACTCGTGCCTGAAACTCCAAAGTCCTAAGTTCAATCCCCCACTATCACTACCACCACCAAATCATAGATGAGCAGTGCTCTGGTAAAAAAAAAAAAAAAAAAAAAAAAAAGTTAAACTGTGTTCCAAACTATCCTGACCTCAGCTTGTAGATGATAATGCTGAGGCAAAGAGGGGTTGAGAAACTTGCCCAGAATCATCATTACTACTAGTAGGTGTGGATATAATTCCAAGACAGTGATTCCAAAGTATGTGCTCTTGTTCAGGAAATTGTAAATTTCACAGATTTGAGGTATTTTCTCATAGACCACGCCATTATTAATGCCTCATAGACTTTCTCACAGTACAGAGTCTGCCCCACTCGTCTGTCTAGTGTTTGCTACTCTTTCCTGTAGTAAGACCCCCACCCCATTTCCAGGACTGGCTTCATGACAGTCTGAAGCCAGACTACCAAACATATACTTAAAAAAAAATTTATTAGTAATTTACAATACTATAGGATAACAGGGGTATAATTCCATACTGTTCTCACCACCTGTATCCCCACTCTCTCCACTGGAAACTACAGTGGTTCTCCCAAGGTTGCAGATATGTGCTAACTATTATTTCTGCAACTGTCTATATTTGTATATATTTGCCCATTTTTTCCCCATCGTCCTAACTTCTATTCATTTACAAGTCACATGTATATCTATTAGTACTTCCTTCCTTGTTCCCTCTTCTCTCTCTTGGTCCTGATGGAGTTGCAATTAAGAGCCCTCTGTTCATCTATCTCCTATCATTTTCCCCCTAATGGGAGTGTGGACTAAAATTCTTTTTGGGGTACAGAAGGTGGGAGATCTGGTTTCTTTCTTTCTTTTTTTTTTATTTAAGAAAGAATTAAAAAAACCATAGGGTAGGAGGGGTACAATTCCACACAATTCCCACCACCCAATCTCCATATCCCACCCCCTCCCCTGATAGCTTTCCCATTTTCCATCCCTCTGGGAGCATGGACCCAGGGTCGTTGTGGGTTGCAGAAGGTAGAAGGTCTGTCTGGCTTCTGTAATTGCTTCCCCGCTGAACATGGGCGTTGACTGGTCGGTCTATACTCCCAGTCTGCCTCTCTCTTTCCCTAGTAGGGTGTGTGTCTGGGGAAGCAGAGCTCCAGGACACATTGGTGGGGTCTTCAGTCCAGGGAAGCCTGGCTAGCATCCTGATGGCATCTGGAACCTGGTGACTGAAAAGAGAGTTAACATAGAAAGCCAAACAAATTGTTGAGCAATCATGGACCCAAAGCTTGGAATAGTGGAGAGGAAGTGTTAGGGGGGTACTCATTGCAAACTCTAGTGTACTTCTGCTTTCAGGTATATATTTTGCAGTAGTTTACGGATACGTGTGAACATATGCTCTCTCTCACAGAAACTGGTGTATATCTAGGTTATGGGACTTTGTTAGAAAGTGAACCACCTGAGATGAAATTAGAGTATATTATGAAAGGAAAGGTCTCACCCGAGTAATGAAGCTGAAGGGCTGTCATTCCACACGTGAAGTCTCTGGACACAGTCTGAGGTGAAGCATGTTGAGGTGGCAATCGTTGTGTTGGTTAGGTTGTGATCGGCAGAGGCAATATTATTTGATATGGATTGGGAGAGGCATACTGGAAAGTGGGCCCTATCCAAGGGTTCCAGAACTGGGGGAAGTAGAGGCTCTATAGTGGAGATGTGAGGTTCCTGCTGTCTTAGGGTTCAAAAAGACAATCGATAGTTAATGTTATCATCACATTATTTGGTAATTGTGTTAACTTTGAAAAGTCCTTTTGTTAGGGTTTGCTGTATAGTACCCAGTATCTTGTATATAGCTGTGCTGTTGGTTGCTTCTGATCTACTTGGTCTAGGCTTTTGAGAGAGTCTGCATATCAATTACACAGCCTATATATTGAAAAGATTCAGTTTGTGTTTTGAAAAACTTCGAGACATACAATTAATTTCCCCCCTCTCGTATTAATTAACTAGTGATTTATATGACTACATTTTACTAGGAGTGTACATAAACACCATTCCCACCACCAAAAGACTGTGACCCATCCCTCTCACCCACTCCCACCCCCCACTGGCCCAGGAAGCTACATGTCTACCCCTCACCACAGGGTTTTTACTTTGATGCCTTACTTACAATTTGGTCAGGTCCTGCTTTTAGTTTCCCTTTCAGATCTTCTTACTCAACTTCTGTTGATGAGTGGGATCATCCCATACTCATCTTTAAGTCGATCTTGTTTCTGTACTGCTGGACATATGTGTTGGCAGGTCGATCCATAGTCCCAGCCTTTTTTTTTTTCTTTCTACTCTCTATTTATTTTTGGGTAGAGACAGCCAGAAATTGAAAGAGAAGGGAGAGATAGAAACAGAGAGAGACAGAGAGACACCTGCAGCACTGCTTCACCCCTTGTGAGGCTTTCCCCCTGCAGGTGGGGACCAGGAACTCAAACCTGGGTCTTGTGCACTGTAACATGGGAAAGGTATATAAGTATCATTTTATTTATTTATTTATTTTAAGGTCTTTTCATTTGCTTGCTGTTTTGGGTCACTGCAAAGTATTGTGTACTTTTGCTTTAAGGTGTATATTTTCCCCTAACTTATGGGTACATGTTACATGTGTCCTGTTTCATGGGCCCTGATCTATATCTAGATTCTGTGGCTTTGTTAGGAAAATGTTTTTTTTTTCTTAAGCACAAAGAAAATATAAGATTATGGTACCTGTGCTCAATGTTATTAATTACTAGCAGTTCAATTTACTGTGAAGTACCTATAATTCATATGAAGACTCAAAAACACCTTGGATTCTATTATAATACAAGTAGTTTAAGTTATATTAATTATGCAGATTTTTTAATGAAGCAGAGATTGTGATTATTTTTTTCACAAGTAAAAACAATGATCAAATTATTTATGACCATATTGCATGTTTTGTTGACAATAGTGAAATAATTAATTTACCCAATATACTAGTAAAAAAAAAACTTTAAAATTCCATATTTCAGTTTTTTCTTTTTAAAAATTTTTTTGTGTTATCTTTATTTATTTGTTGGAACAGACAGCCAGAAATTGAGAAGGAAAGGGGTTATAGAGAGGAAGAGAGACAGAGAGACACCTGCAACACTGCGTCAATCACTTGCAAAGCTTTCCCTGTGTAGGTGGGGACTGGAGAACCCAGGTCCTTGCACATTGTGACATCTGTGCTCAACCAGGTACACCAACACTAGGCCCCTTAACTTTATTTATTTGTTTATCTTGCCTCCAGGGTTATCGATGGAGCTTGGAGCCAGCACTAGGAATCCATTGCTCCTGGAGGCCATTTTCTCCATTTTGTTGCCCTTGTTGTGTTTGTTATTGTTATTGTTGTTATAGCTGTTGTTGTTGTTGGATAGGACAGAGAGAAATTGAGAGAGGAGGGGAAGACAGACATGGGGAGAGAAAGACACTTGCACAAATCACATGTTTACATCTACTCTTGTGTCCTAACAATATTTATTAATATATATATATTGTATTTATATATGTGTATATCCCAATAAATCATATAAAATTTAAACATATAGAACTAAAGAAATCTAATTTAAAACAATACTTTAAAACTTTACTTGCTGTAGAGTTGGTTATATTCTATTTTCTGCTTCTATACTCCTGGCCCACTATGCAGAAGCTTTGCCAATGATTTGTGTTGCCAAGAGGCAGTTAGGAAAAAATAAACAAGGAGAAACATGTCTCAGTAAACCAGTAAACTAGTGACTATACATATTCAAGCCTTCAATAACTGGATCCTGACGGTAGTTTGAAATTTATGAAAATACTGAGCTGTGATTTTCTTCTAGGTGGGAAACAAAGAAGGATGAAAGACTAGAAGAAGAAGAAAAAGCAATGCTGGAACATTTGAAACAAGTTTGCACCATCCAGACCCATTCTGCTTCAGATAACACAAAGGAACCATAATCTCCAGAAAACAGCAATAGCTTTATTTTAAGAAATAATTACATGCAATGGCATAGTATTTTTACTATAGTCAGAATGAAACTCAGGTGTGCTATGAAGCATGAAACCAATGACTGAGTAATCTCTGAACTGAAAAAAGAATGTAGTAATAGAGAATAAAGTACCGTATATTTTATCCTAAAAATAATTTCAATTGTTTTTCATTCCCCAATCTTTTTCTTCATATGATAAAACTACTGCCATCTCGTGTTTCTGTTGAATTAATTTTTCCTCATTCAGTCTTGAAATATCTATAACAACAAGCATTTGGAAATCTATTTTCTAACAATATTTAAATACGACATTTGGGGGGCAGAGGAGGTAGCATTATGGCTATGCAAAAGACTTTCATGCCTGAGGCACTGGAGGTCCCATCCCCTGCTTCTCCTCCCACCCCCATCTCTGTAAACCAGAGCTGAGAAGTGCTCTGGTAAAAACAAACAAACATTAGGAACTTTATGGTGGCTCCCCCCATAATGACCCTGGGTCCATACTCCCTGAGGGTTAAAGAAAGACTAGGAAGGCTATCAGGGGAGGGGATGGGATACGATCTGGTGGTGGGAATTGGGTGGAGTTTTTTGGCTTTGTCAGTTTCCTTTTGTGTGACTTGGTATAAAATACCAAATCTAGGGGTTTCACATCTGCCATCCCTATTCTTGACTAAGAGAGTTGTTGCTGCTGCTGGACTACAGCTGACCAGGGCTGCTGACCTAGAGAGCAGATGCCAAGATGTAGAGCTGCTGAACAGGACAAATGGGAAATAACTTGAGTTGGCTCTAGTGCAAAATAAAGGTATCCTTCTACCTGCCATTGGTGGCTCCCAGTGTCTCCTTTCAGCTCCTACCACCCCTCTGCTCAGAAAGAATTAATAGTGTCCCCCACATAACAAAAGGAGGAGCATGACTCATGAAACATGAGTTCCACAAACAAAGCACTTCCTGGCACCAGGAAAGGCAAGTTTTCTGTGAACTCCCATATACTGATCATTTTTATGGTCCACACATTTTTGAGTCCTATTAAATTTATCCATCTCAAACTCATGAGTTATTCTCCTTTTTTCTACTATCTTTATTGACTTACAATTCACAGTTAGGCCAATGAGCTCCAAAGATTTTATGTATAATGTGTAAGAAATATGGGCTGTCTGCTTTCTATCTTAACTCCTTTTCAGCCATCAGATTCCAGATGCTACCATGATGCCAAATGGACTTCACTGGGCAGACAACCCCACCAATGTGTCCTGGAGCCCCACCTCCCCAGATGCCTGCCCCACTAGGGAAAGAGAGAGACTGGCTGGGAGTATGGATTGACCTGTAAACACCCATGTTCAGTGGGGAAGAATAGGAAAGCTATCAGGGGAGGGGATGAGATACGGAGTTCTGGTGGTGGGAATCGTGTGGAGTTGTACTTCTCTTATCATATGGTTTTTGTCAGTATAAATAAATACAAACTAATATATATATATATATATATGTATATATATACATATATAGGCTGTTGTTCAATATGAGCTATTATTTAATATTCTTCCAAATTCACTATCATTTTAATGAATGTTCCTTTATGGGATTGTTCTTGTCACAATGGTACGTTGCCCTAAGATAGGTCAGTGGATCGCACCCTCCACCAAATTGTCATCCTTCTCACCACAGAGTATTAGATCCCCAATCTTATTTTTAGAACTCTTCCATTCTCCCTTCTGAGCCCTTAGATCTACTGCAATATATCAGCTCATTGAGATCTCACTCTGTATTGTCCATTGCTTTCCTTTGATCCCACCTATTAGTGAGCCCACCCAGTATTGATCCTTCTTCTGACTTAAGTCACTCGGCATGTATGATTCCTTCTAGTATCGTCCATGTTGTAGATGCAAATTCATAGTAATACAGGTGCATTTCTTTTTAACTGAAATACCTAAGATGGGCAGAGGTGGTAGGTGGGCCTAAATGTTCTCCAGAAAATTGTGCTGGGAGGAAGTGCTATAGACTAAGTTGGGAGGATGTGTAGATTCACTCTGAAATCTACAAAGCATCTCTGAGCGACTGGTGCCTAGGGCTAGTGTGGCAATTTTTTTTCCTCTCTGGTGTTCTTGGGTCACCAGAAATTAGCTGATGTGTGGTGTCAATTCTGTAACATGTGCGCTCAAGCAGGTATGCCACCACTTTGCCCGTGTCATCAATTCTGAACTGTGAGAACTTCAGCCTGGGGGTCAGGCATAAATTCATGATAGTCTACCTCAGTGCCTTTCAGACTAGTTGCATTTCACTGAGTTCCCAGGAGAATGATTTTTTTTTTTTTGTCACTGTGATTGACCTTTTGCATGACATTTTCAAATGTACAGCTTCTGCCTGTTTTCAGTTTTCTGATCACCACTGATCCCTTTTATACATTAGGATTTCCTGTTTCAATCTAGTAAGAATCAACTGTCAGGATAGTGATATCCACGATGCAGCAACTCACTCTTTCCCCAGCAAATCTGTCTTCTCCATTGCTTTGTTGAGAGGGAAAGAAGCCATGGAGGCTCTTCCCCATGGTTTGGGGTTCATCTAATAACTGGAGAGAAAAGCATGATTTTTAGGCGTTTTAAAACTTTTTATTCAGAAAAGTGCAATTATGCATAGAGGATGACATGAAGGTGACATAGCAATGACCAAAATACTTGGGACGGTCAGTTTGCACATTAATGTACAGTATTATATGACTACCAATAACCAGATATGAGAGAAGTCAATTCAATGGAGTCCAAGAATCCAGAAGATTGGCTGGGAAGGTAGTATAATGGTTATGCAAATGACTTTCATGTGAGACTCTGAGCTTCTGGATTCAATCCCTAGTCCCACCATAAACCAGAGCTGAGTAGTGCTCTAGGAAAAAAAAAGGGGGGGAGGGGTCTCTTGCCTTACATCCAGGAGGATACTTACAGTTCTTTTGTCTACAATACTATTTTAAGAAGGAAGAGGTGTAAATAAAGGACCAATGACCAGCTTTCAAACTCCAAACCTTTTTTATTTTTTGACTGAAAACTTCTAAATCACGTCTGTGTCCTCTTTCCCAACATAGGCATGACCCACAAATAGGGTATAAGAAAAGTGGTGTTATCTGTTTTATCTTAGTTACCCACATTTTACTTCTCACATACATTCTCTTTGATCCCTTCTGTGTGATCTCAGAGGTTGGCAGAAAAAGGCTATTGTCAACTTGAGATCATAGTCCTTTCTATACAAATGCAAAATACTGGAACTTTCTGCCATGAAGTACGTTTTCTCCATTTTTGAAGACTCAATGACACAATGCATTTCTATTGTTTAAGCTATCTAAGTGGAGTGACTTTGTCAAGGCAGTCATGCACCAACACGTCTATGAAGTGAGGCCACGCGTCAACAACAACACAGAGCTCACCTCCCACCTAGCACCGCGGGAGCCAACCCAGAAACCACGCCCCGCCCATTTCCGGATCGCCCGCTGTCGCCTGCGTCGCGTGCGCAATTACGTTTCAGTCTGTTGCAGACCCCGGAAGTGCAGCTCGAACTTGGTCGGGCCGCGGATCCCGAGTGGGAAAGTCATAACAACCGCACGAGGGAGTTCGTCTGGCGAGCTGGAAGGCCACGCCTCCTCCCGCCTCCCCCCGCAGCCCTGTAGCTGGGGGCAGAGCTCAGGTAGGACCTGCGATTTGCGGGGATGTGAGCTCCCGGGGGCAGATCCGGGCCGAAATCTGGAGGAGAGGGTTGACTTAGTAGATCTCCGGCGGGCTGGGGTCAGAAACTGCTCGGAGTTATGCTGTGTTACCCGCAGACACCTCTATCCTATGTCCAATAGTCCATTAATAGGCTGGTTCCACCTGCCATTACCTTTTCGGAGGCGGGGCAGGACACCTGTGCTTCCTGGATGACACTCCCTACACTGGACACTTGGGGTATTGGGAACCCCAGACACTGGAGTAATGGGCCTTTCTTGCTTTTTCAAGAGAGGCATCGCAACCCTTTCTTATTGAAGATTTATCCCTTCACCCCCATGCAAGAATTATCCACTGTCAAACCTTCACCTGAAATCATTTACTGCCATCCGAAGATAAATGTGCAGTTATAAAATGTCCTGATAATTGTAACATGCATGGGTGCTGTTGGGGCATTTCACTGGGAAGGATTCTTCCTTGGATACATTTAGTTTAAAATAATACAGTCATATTTTTGAAAGCAGACCTCTATCTCTCTCTCTCATACACAGAACATATTTTTCTAGTTCTCCATAGTGTGCATCTCTGACCAAGTAACCAATTACTTAGTTTTGGGGCTGATGCACTGACAAGCAGTGTTGCTGCAGTTCATGTTTCCAAATCCTCTGAAAAATTGTAGAGGGCGAAGTTTGTGGTTTTCAGGCTTAGCACGCACACTTACAATCTTTAAGTACAAAGTAATGTTTATTAAACAAAAAAGACATGGTATCTTTTTTGTTTTAAAGCAGCGTTTTCTTTGTTTTTATCCTTTATCCTCCTTGTGAAGACACTTTGTAGTCTTTAAAATGAAGTTAGGACTGTGACTACTCTTCTATTTGACTTTTTAACTAGAAGTTCTTTTCATTTAACCAGTGACACGGAAACTAGGGATACTCTGTATGGCTTTGATGTAGTTTCTACGGCAATGCCGCCAAGTGAAAGACTAGTATCAAGGCCACAGAAGCAATAAGGAGGTCTGTGCAGAAGTTGTGAACATTAGCTATTAATTGAACAGATACTTTTTTCCTTCAAATCGCTTCGTTGGGGGAGATAATGGTTTGCAGTGCGATTTTTGAACAAGTAATTTTTAAAATACCTCTAGTGTGCCAGGTAGCTGTTGATGCTGAGCACACATTACTGAACAAGAAGACAAGGATCTTCTGCCCCCCGGGATTTTACATTATAGTGAGTGAGGAAGGACACTCACTCATCAAGTGAATATGTATCAAGTAGTGGTAAGTTATGAAGAAAAATGTAGCACAACAAAAGGAAAGAGTGGTGCAGATGCTCTTTTTAGATCACGTGGTCAAGTTCATACTGTAGTAAAGAGAACTTTAGAGTAAAGATCTTAATGAAATGAGAAAGTGAACTCTTATTTTCCTCTTCAAGTCTTTTATCTATTTTTTTTTTGAGAAAGTGAACTTTTATTTTCCCTTTCAAGTTTTATTTATTTATTTATTTGTTTTTTGAGAACACTTCATGTATATTGGAGATCATTAACAAAATGCCCTGAGGCAACTTTATCTTTGTTATATTCTGAAATAGTAAAGATATAGGTGTGAAGACATCAGGGCTTACAAGTTTTGATGGTGAATATTTACTTATTTTAATTTTATTTATTTATTTTTAATACCAGAACACTGCTCAGCTCTGGCTTACGGTGGTACATTAGCTTGAACTTGGAACTTTGGAGGCTTAGACTTGAGAGTCTGTTTGCATAACCATTATGTTAACCCCCTGACCCTCCATGAATATTTACTCAATTATTTTTGTCTGAGCATGAGGTGTCTTATTTATTAGTACCTTATTTTCTTGTCTTTCACAGACATTCCTCTAAGAGGAGTATTTGATGTCCTCACATAGGTAGAGATGCTTTCCATGCTTTTCATTAGTAATAATGAGTTAGCTACTGTTTCCTAAGGTATATGGTATTTTTGTCACTTTTGAATCAGATTGAGTTTGCACACTAGGTAACAAGTGAAATAAACTCACGTATATCATATTAACATCATTAATTTCTTTTTATAATATAAAATTATCTATTTTAAGAATCCATTTTAGTATCGTTTATTCATTCATACTGTTAATCAACATCACTACTGTCTTTCTCCAAAACGTATCTTCCCCAAATGAAACTCATTAAATATAAACCCACTCTATTTTATTTTTTTTACAAAAGTATATTATTTTATTTTGTTTGATAAGACAAAACAATTGAGAGAGGAAGGAGAGGGAGAGAGAAAGAGAAAAAGAGAGACACTTGTAGCACTGCTTCACGACTCGTGAAGCTTCCTCCTGTAGCTGGGGACTGGAACCTTGAACCTGTGTCTTTGAACTTGGCAATATGTGTCTTCAATCAAGCCTGCCAAAGCCTGACCCCTATAAACCTACTCCCTTCTCTTCCCAGCTCCTGGAAACTGCCACTCCACTCTTTGCACCTGACTGTACTGCCTCTAGGTACTTCATCAAAGTGAAATCATACTAAATGTGTGCTTTAGTAACCAGTTTATTTCACTCAGTATGGGGTCTTCAGTGTTCATTCATGCTGTAGCATGTTAGAATGTTCTTCATTTTTAAGGCTGAATATTACTCCTTTGTATGTGTATAGTACATTTTGCTTACTTGTTCATTTTTCTATTATGCTTGTGTTCCTTCTATCTTTTGACTGTTGTGACTGATGGTGTTATAAATATTAGAGCCTCTGTCATTTCTTGTGAGTGTATATTCAGAGATGGAATTGCTAGATAATTTTTGTGTTTACTTTTTTAGGGATTAACGTAATTTTCCATAATGATTAAGTTGTTTTATGTTCTATCAGCAATGCACAGATTTCAGTTTCTCCACATTCTTATCCTTACTATAGACTCTGTGTTTTAAAATTCTTTTGTAGCTGATGGGAAGAAATAGTATCTATGATTCTGATAACTAGCTTTTTGCTAATTACTAGTGAGTTTAGGTATTTTCATATGATTTTAGGTCATTTGGTATCTTCTTTGAAGTGCTATTAATTAATTTAGAAGTTGGATTTGAATAGAAAGTATTGGAGGTTTTTTTGCTTGTTTGAATATTTTCAGATTTAAGAAGGAAGCCATCATATTGTCTTTTGCTTTTTAAATCCTAAAATGCTATAATTGCAAAAGCTTCATTTGTCTGTAGAGCAAGTTTCTGTAGAAATTCCAAACTTAGAAATCAAAGAAACCATGAAGTACCCTTTATAACAGGAAATAAGCTTTTGAGTATCAGATTGTGATGAAAACAGTTTAGAAAAGCCAGAGATCATCTTGACCTGCTTTTTTTTTTTTTTTTTTTTCTTCTTAATTTAGAAGGAAAAGAGTATATTGATCGGCTGACTGTAATTGTGAAGTAGGCCTGTTTTCTCTGGTGGCTTAGAAGAGCAGTAAATAGAAGACAAAAATGATGAGAGAGAGGGAGAGGGAGAGGTAGAGGGAGAGGAGTGTGAATGGCGGCTGATGTGGCAAGGGAGATCAGTAGCAGTGATAGTTGATAAACAGTAGGACTGACAACAGTAGAGCAGGGGTCCAGCAACAAATTGAGAATGGGATGGGGTTTAGGGTGAGAGAGTGCAAATTGCAGGCCACATCTGAAGTCAGACAGTTGGGCTTGAGAAACTCAGTAAGACCTACTGTGCTTCAAGTAATATATATCAGACATGTTGGTTCAACATTTAGTGACTGGAAGGTATGCAGTGTATCCTATCAGAATAAACTAAATGGTTCAAATTGTATATCACATAATTTCCATCCATAGGGTAATGGGAAATAATGGATGATTGTGTGATTTAACAATGTTCATCATTGTTGAAAATACTTTTTCAGTAGCCTGTTTAGAATATATATATATATATATATATATATATATATATATATATATATATATATAATTTTTCTTTAATGTGGATCTGGGGAATGAAATCAGTCCATAGCTTGTGTATGAAAACACTGAGTCACCTCCCTGTCCCAATTTGTATTCTGATTCTAGAGAGAGAGAGAGAGAGAGATACCAAAGCACCATTCCTCTCTATATGGAGTTTCCTTGGTGCTGTGCAGGAGGCTTACATGCTATACTAGCAGTTGAACCTAGGGTTTCATGCATAGAAAGATGTGCTTTACCTGTGGGGCCACCTCCTACCCTAGGATCTTTTTTTTTTTTTTTTTTTAATTCAGAATGATTGAACTAAAAAGCCTCAGTGGTCAGATGAAGAACTTGCATGCCAGAATGGTGAATGGCTCATTAACTCAAGTTATAACACCTCTTTTTTTTTAAATATTGTTACTGAGTACCCCACCATTATTAATTAATTCATTAATTAATTTTTGCCTCCAGAGTTATCACTGGGGCTGGGTGCTGGCACTAAGAATCCTCTGCTCCTGGAGGCCATCCCCCCGCCATTTTATTGAATAGGACATAGAAAAAATGAGAGAAGAGGAGGAGATAGAGAAAGGAGAAAAAGACACCTGCAGACCTGCATCACCATTTGTGAAGCGACCCGCTGTAGGGAGTGGGGGAGATGCTGGAACTGGGATCCTTGCCTTGGCCCTTGATCATTGTACTATGTGCGCTTATCCCGCTGTGCTGCTCCCAGGACCCCACACCACCATTGTTTTTTTAATACTCTTAGGATAATACACTTAGTTGTAAACTTGTATAAATAGATTACTTTGCTTTAAAGAAATGGATCAAAAATTGTAGCACAACTTTATCACTCTGAACATTTTAAATTTATCAGTTCATTCCGGGTGAGGTTGCCGATGATTGACACTAGTTATCTTTTTTTTTTTTAAATATTTATTTTTATTTATTTATTCCCTTTTGTTGCCCTTGTTGTTTTATTGTTGTAGTTATTATTGTTGTCATTGTTGTTGGATAGGACAGAGAGAAATGGAGAGGGGAGGGTGAAGACAGAGAGAGGGAGAGAAAGATAGACACCTGCAGACCTGTTTCACCGCTTGTGACACCCCTGCAGGTGGGGAGCCAGGGCCAAGGATCCTTATGCGGGTCCTTGTGCTTAGCGCCACCTGCGCTTAACCCGCTGCGCTACAGCCCGACTCCCGATACTAGTTATCTTTTTGTTGTTGCCTGTATTAGGAGAATGCTCTGGCACTAGTTTAGGTAACTTGGAAATTAGTCATCTTGGTATTTCTTGCTTGATATAGTTGGAGTATTTGTTTTAATATGGCTAGATAATTATTTTAGTGTAGCTGGAGTATTTATGTTAAATGAATATATCCAAGGCTGAAAAGAGAACTCACCAGGCGGGGCACAAAGCAGTTTAGGCTTGAGGCCCAGCCTCGTAGGGGAGGTGCTGTGATAGTGGAAGAATCTCCAGTGCTATGGTGTCACTCCCTCTCTCTGTCCACATGAAAAAGTCTACCTCCTCCTCCTCTTCCTTCTCCTCTCACCTAGCACATATCTGTGGATCAGCTGTGGAATTGGTGTAGATTTAGGAATGATCAGATCAGGCTGGTTGAGAAATTTCAGGCAGAAGAGAAAAGAGGTGTCTCAGCAGGAGTTGGCTGAACCAGGAGTAAGATTGGTTTCAAAAGAAATGTTGTTTAAGAGGAGATGGGAAAGAGCCCCACCCTACTAGGGAAAGAGAGAGACAGGCTGGGAGTATGGATCGACCTGTCAAAGCCCATGTTCAGTGGGGAAGCAATTACAGAAGCCAGACCTTCTGTATCCCATGGTGACCCTGGGTCCATACACCCAGAGGGATAAAGACTAGGAAAGCTATCAGGGGAGGGGATGGGATACAGAGTTCTGGTGGTGGGAATTGTGTGGAGTTGTGCCCCTCTTTTTTTTTACATCTATTTATTTATTTTGTACCCCTCTTACCCTATGGTTTCATCAGTGTTTCCTTTTTATAAATAAATAAATAAATAAATAAATAAATAAGTGATGGGAATAGGAGGAAGGAACAGAAAAGGAGAAGACAGTGAGGTTTAAGTAGGACCTCAGCTATTGAACTGGTAATAGATGGATACCAAGGCAAACTGGACCTCCATTTGATAATCCTAAACCTGGTTTAAGATATCTGCTATAAAGACAAGGCTAACAAAATGTCTTTTATGACAATACAAGTATGTAGAGATTGTTCTTGGTGTAAGGCATGATAAAGTGATGCGTAATTTAAGAATTTTAAAAAGTGATTTGCTTAAAAATAAAATAGAGAGTTCTGGTGGTAGGAATTGTGTGGAACTATACCTTTTTTATCCTATGGTGTGGTCAATATTTCCATTTTATAAATAAAAATTAAAAAAATAAAATAGAAAGATATTTTAGACAGAAAAAATAACTCTTCATTGTTAGTGTTTGTGAAAACAAAAGGTATGTACTAGTCGCATCAAGAGTGCCAGATAACATAGTGGTTATGCAGTGACTTTCCCACCTGAGGGTCTAAGATATCAAGTTCGATCTCAGGCACCACCTTAAGTCAGAGCTGATCAGTGCTCTCCTTAAAAAAAACAAAGAAAGAAAGAAAGAAATAAACAAACAAAAACCAATACAATTGCTACACAGAAAGTTTAACTGTAGTGAGACATGAGGTTATGGCTGTGGGTGGGGAGAAATGGCTTGTATAGTTTACTAAGGAGCCTGAACCTGCCTCTGCAGGCAGTATGTACTGTTAAATGCTTTCTTCTCTGACCCCTCTAAAGTGAAAATTTGAACTTTGCCTGAAATGAGAATTGGCCTCTGTCCTCAGCTTCTGAGTGGCCATATTTAGTGTCTTTGTTTTCTTTCAGGCTTTGAGTTACATTGTCTAGCTATGTGATACAGGGCAAAGGATACCTATTCCCTTATTTCCAGAAAGACTGTTGTGTGAGTTAGGTTGGGGCCTTTGGATCCCATGTTATCAACTGACCTGGAGACTGAGATCACTCATAAAGGCAGTCTATAGTTTTTGTTAATGTATTTGACAGGTAATTGTGGTGAGAATATTACTGTCACATGCATTATTATTTTGAAATCTCATGAGTGGTTATGATGGTGAAAATTTTAATTGCATTAGGAATGGAAGATATTTTATACTTGAATAGAGAGAAATTAGATCAAGCTTATTTGTTCTGGATTTTTTTTCCTCAATGATAAACATAAATAATCATTTTTAACCACATAAGCATATGTGCTTGTGGCTTTGATGTTCTGACTTAAAAATGTAAGGTTTCTTTCTCAGTGAAGGCTTTTAGTCAGATTAATCTTTAAAATATTGAAAATGGGCCAGGGAGTTTGCATAATGGTTATACAAAAAGATTTTGATGCTTGAAACTCTTAAGATTCCCAGATTCAGCCCTCAGTATCACCGTAAGAACTGAGCAGTGCTCTAGTTTAAAAGAAAAATATGTAAGTATATATTATGTGTTCATATGAAATAATATACTATAAAATGTTGAGTTATAATTTAATTTAATTTTTTAATGTTTATTTATTTCCTTTTTGTTGCCCTTGTTTTATTGTTGTAGTATTATTGTTGTTATTGATGTCATCGTCGTTGGATAGGACAGAGAGGTAGAGAGAGGAGGGGAAGACAGAGAAGGGGAGAGAAAGATAGACACCTGCAGACCTTCACCACCTGTGAATCAATTTTTCTGCATGTGGGGAGCCAGGGGCTCGAACCAGGATCCTCACGCCAGTCCTTGTGCTTTGCACCACGTGTGCTTAACCCGCTGCGCTACCGCCCAACTCCCTAATTTAAATCTTTTAAACCTTACTATAGGGACCAGGCAGTGGCATATCCCACTCATAGAATGTACATGTGTCATGTGCAAGAACTTGGGTTCAGGCCCCTGTCCTCCATTTACAGGGGGAAAGTTTATCTAGCTATGAAGTAGTGCTGCGGGTGTCTTTCTTTCTCTTTCCCTATCTTCTCCTCCCTTCTTACTTTCTCTCTGTCTCTATTAAAAAAAAAATCAGTAAGTGCTGCTAGAAGCTGTGGGTTTATTTGTAGGCACAGAGTCCCAGTGGTATCCCTAGTGGCAATAAAGACAAATAAATACCCAGCCTTGGTAACAGAAAACATTCCCATTTTTAAATTCAAAGGAAATGCCTTTCTTACATAGAAAACAAATTGTTGAATTGGAAAATCAATAAGCAATTTAGTGATGAATATGAATGAATCTGGGAGCTTAAGCGATGTACACTAGTTGTTAGGAATTTCAATATATGTTGATCACAACATGACTTTCTAGTACAAATGATTGTGACAGAGTGAGAGACCGCTAAATATGGATGTCATAATTCTTTTTCTTTTCATTTTACTTGATAGGACAGAGTAAAATTGAGAAGGGTAGGGAGAGCGAGAAGGAGAGAGAGAGAGAGAAGAGGAGAGGAGAGAAGAGAGAAAGAGAGAGAGGAGAGAAGAGAGAGAGAGAGAGAGACTGAGACTGAGAGAGACTTGCCAACCTGCTGCACCACTCATATAACTTCCTCCCTGCCGCTTGGGACCAGGGACTTGAGCCTGGTCCTTGCACATGGTAAATGTGTGCACTGAACCAAGTGTGCCACCACTTGGCCCCAGCCTTTTTTTTTTTTTTTTTTTAAATAATCACTATGTTATCATCTCAGCTTGAGAATAAACTTTATTTTTATTTATTTTTTAATTTTTATTTATAAAAAGGAAACACTGACAAAAACCATAGGATAAGAGGGGTACAACTCCACACAATTCCCACTACCAGAACTCCATATTCCATCTCCTCCCCTGACAGCTTTCCTGTTCTTTATCCCTCTGGGAGTATGGACCCAAGGTCACAGGGTGCAGAAGGTGAAAGGTCTGGCTTCTGTAATTGCTTCCCCGCTGAACATTGGCAATGGCAGGTTGATCCGTACTCCCAGCCTGTCTCTCTCTTTTTCTAGTGGGGCAGGTCTCTGGGGAAGTGGAGCTCCAGGACACACTGGTGGCTTCGTCTGCCCAAGGAAGTCCAGTTGGCATCATGGTAGGATCTGGAACCTGGTGTCTGAAAAAAGAGTTAACATATAAAGCCAAACAAGTTGTTGACTAATCATGAACCTAAAGGCTGGAATAATGCAGATGAAGAGTTGGGGGGGTTGTCTCCGTTTTGTAGATAGCTATAGGTTTATTTAGTTATATTCCAAAAGGCGCATGACTATACTAGTTTTTTTTTTTTTTTTTTTCTCCCTGAGCCTGACATCTGATACGCAGGTGGACCCAGGTTATTGTCTGGGGAGATGATGTCATGGTTGGAGAAAGGGCTAGGAAGCTGTATCTGGGAAGAGAGTAGCACCCAAATATGGAAAAGGTGCATAAATATTATTGAGTGTAAACCCCATTGATTTGGTCTGCGGCCCATATTCAGCTTAGGAGCCTATGTGACCTCTGCATCCCTGTAGTTCTGAGCTCAAATTCTGTGATCATGAGTAGGAACGTTCCAAGCTGCCCCAATTTCAGGACCCATCTTCCCTAGGTGGTAGATGAGTATGTTGTCCAGCCTCCCTTTGGAGGATGGAACATTCTCTACTGTTGTTGATCCACATTGAGGGCAAGTTCCTATGGGAGCCCACTAAAGGATCTATTGTGTTGTTCCTGGTGGAGATGACCAGTAACAATGGAAAGAAGGATTTATTCGAGGTCTAGGCCCATCACGTCTGTTTGTGAATCTCAGGACTCTCCGACTAGTGCCCCGGCTGATGGGGTGGCCTGATAGTGACTGAAGAGTCATCATTAAAGATGATGACTCTTGACGTCTCGTCACCCAATCTGGTCCCCTACGCCTACACTGAACTTCTCTGTTCCACTCTCTTGGAAACAGAGTTGGCAGTCAGCTGAGGTAAAGAACAAACACCTCATCACAGACCCCTGCAGGTGTCAACTCGGCTTTGACCTAGCACGTTATGATTGGGCCCTCCTCAATCGCTCTCGAATAGGCCATGGCCGGTGCGCCGCTATGTTCCATCCCTGGGGAGCCAGAGACGACCCGAACTGCCCCTGTGGCTACAGACAGACTATATGACCCACATAGTCAACAACTGCCACCTCTCCAGATTCAAAGGAGGTCTCGAAACTGTACATCAGGCTCAACCTGACGCTGTTGACTGGCTACGGAAGAAGGGCAAATGCTAGAAGAAGAAGAATTAAAGAATTAAAAAAAAACGTTCTATGCAGCTTAGCGGTGGCACACCTGGTTGAACGCACATGTTACAGTGCACAAATACCCAGGTTCAAGCCCCCAGCCCCCTCCTGTAGGGGGTAAGCTTTGTGAGTGGTGAGGCAGAGCTGCAGGTGTCTTTCCACTTCTCTCTCTTTTTATCTCCTCCTTCTCAATTTCTAGTTGTCTCTATCCAATATATAAATAAAGAATAAAGTTTTTTTTTTCTTAAAGCAGTTCTAGATTCACAATCAAATAGAGTGGACAATGCAGAGATTTTTCCATGCCTTCCTACCCCTCAGCCCAACTTGACAGAACCTCTATCCTTCTTCAGTATCATTTGTCAGAGTGGTGTATTTGCTGTGGTCAGTTGGCTGGTACTAGAGTCTATAGTTTATGTTAAGGTTTATTCTTGATGTTCTTTGTACATTCTGTGCATTGGCAGATGTATAATGACATATAATCATGATTGTAGTATTATACATAATACTTTGCACAAAATTAGTTTCACTATCTCTTTCTCTTCTGCCTTTCCTAAACCCCAGCAACCACTGATTTTATTTTGTCTCCACAGTTTTGCCTTTTGCAGAAAAATATATAATTGCAGTCTTAGAATATGTAGCATTTCCACACTGGCCTTGTTTATTCATGGATATGCATATAAGTCTCCTCCCTATGTTTTTATGGCTTGATTTATTATTATCATTTTATTATTTAGTGCAACATAATACACTATTGTGTAGATGGACCAGAGACTCATGTATTCACTCAAAGACATTTTGACTGTTTAAACTTTGGTGATAAGGAATAAAGCAGCTATGAACACTTACGTGCTGGTATATGTGGACACAGGAGGTTCGTAGCTCATTTGGGTAAATGCTAAGGAGTATGATTCCTAAATCATGTGAGTTTGATTTATTGTATAAGAAATTACCACATCATCTCCCCACATGACCATTTCTCTATGTCTGTATTAAAAAAATGAGTAATTTTACATTCTCACCAGCAATAAATAATCTTTCCTGTTATTCCATATCCTTGTCAGAATTTGGTGTTATTCAGTAGTTAAGGTGATCATTTTATTGATAATATGTGTGAAATTGTATTTCATTATTATTTTAACTTGAACTTCCCTAATGACCTGATGTTGAACATCATTTCATAAGCTTTTTTTATGTATCTTCTTCGATGAGGTGTCTGTTCAAGTCTTGTCCGTTTTTTAATTGGATTGTTTTCTGGTTATTGAAGTTTAAGGTAAGTGTGTGTGTGTGTGTGTGTGTGTGTGTGTGTGTGTGTGAGCTTTGGATAAGATACCTTTATCAGAGATGCCTTTTACAAATAATTGTTTTCTCAGTCTGTGTCTTTCTGATTCTTTTGAGACTATCTTTCGCAGATCAAGTCTTAGCTCCAATTTGCTAATAGGCCTATCATTATTTTTTAAAAATATTTATTCCTTTTTGTTGCCCTTGTTCTTTTATTGTTGTAGTTGTTATTATTATGTTGTTGTTGGATAGGACAGAGAGAAATAGAGAGAGGAGGGCAAGACAAAGGGGGGAGAGAAAGACACCTACAGACCTGCTTCAGCACCTGAGAGGCAACTCCTCTGCAGGTGGGGAGCTGGGGGCTTGAACTGGGATCCTTAAGCAGGTCTTTGCACTTTGCGCCACGTGTGCTTAACCCGCTGTGCTAGCGCCCGACTCCCAGTCCTATCATTATTTAAAAAAATTTTTTAAATATGTTTATTATTGGCTGGAGACAGAATTTGAGAGGGCAGGTAAGACAGAGAGAGAGAGACAGAGAGACACTTGCAGCCCTGCTTCACCACTTGTGAAGCTCCCCCCCCCCCCCCAGGTGGGCCTGGTTCCTTGCTTGTTGTAATGTGTGTGCTTAACCAGGAGTGCCACCTCCTGGCCCCTGTCCTATCATTATTTGTATCTCTCATTTATCAAGCTTTACTATATGCAGCAAACAGACCAGGAAGCAAACTCAGCCCTCTAGTTGGCAATCTCTTTAGCTTACAAACTACTTCATTGAGTATAGGTTTCTGGTAACATTTAGTTTTTTGTCTTCCCAAGTTCTTATCTGCAACCTTTTCAAAGACCACAGGGCTTCTATTAATAGGTTCTCCAGGACTTTTGGGTTTTCTCTAATATATTCTTCCCAGGACCTGCTTACTTTCAAAGTGACTATCATGTTTTAGCTTTTTCTTATGGCAGCATCTACTTGCAAAATTTCTATCTCTTGCTACCTTAAACCAACTCTTACTTCCAATAGTTGTTGTACTAAAATTTCTGAGAAAAAAAATTCTTAGAGGTATCTGAATTGTAGTATAATCTGAATTTGCATCCTTGAAGGATTGGGACTTTGATAATTGACAGAGATACACATGGACACATTTTAATGAAATTAAGTACCATAAGTCTCTAAAGTCTATTGAGCTTTTTATCAGTAGAAGCAGTCCTTATGTTCCTTCTAATGGAGTTTATCTCCTTTGTCCAAAGAACATGTAATTATCTCCCTTTAAGTAATTGCTTGGCACTGATGATCTTCCTCTTGCCATGTTTTGATTCCTTTCATTGCTTCTAGACCTCTAACCATATTCAAGACCAGATTATGAAGAACTATGAAATATATAGAAAGAATTGATTAATTTTGACCAGTTTGTATCTACAGAAATCACAGTGATTGGCGGTATTGTTCCTTAGAGTGTGAAATCAGGTTAAAAGTTTCATGGAGATGGTGGTTATATTCATGTCACGGATGGTGTTTATAGTAATGTTAGGGATTATACTGTTACGAAGATAGTTCAACGTGCACCCCTAAGATATACTGTTATGATGATAACTCTTATAATTAGGAAATGAAAAATGACAGATGAGTTTTTGTACCCTTCTAGTGAATTTATTTTAGAATTTTCACTTCATTTCCAGCTTTTTCTTTCCAGTGGTTCTGACTCAGAACTGATTGATTGACTGATTAAATCAATAGGATTCTTCTTTAAAATTTATTTTACTTATTTATTTATTATTGGATAGAGACAGAGAAATCGAGAAGGAATGGGGAGATCGAGAGAGAGAACGAGAGGCAGCCCTGCTTCAGCACTCCTGAAACTTTCCCTCTGCGGGTGGGGACCTGGGGCTTGAACCCTAGGTGCTTAGGCATTGTGACATGTGTGCTCAACCTGGTGCAGCATCGCCTGGCCCCATCAATAGGATTTTTGAGTTTCAGAAGTCAGTGCCAACATATAGATTGTCTAAAAATCACTTCCTTTTCTTTTTTTTTTTTCTATTTTTTCATTAGATAGGGAAGATAGAAATTAAGAGGGCACAGGGAGATAGAGAGAGAGAGAGAACGAGAAACATTTGCAAACCTGCTTCACTACACTACTTGTGAAGTGTACCCCCCTGTAGGTGGGGAGTGGGGTTGGAACCTGGGGTCCTTGCACATAGTAGTGTGTGTGCCACTATCTAGCCCATAAAGATTCATTTTAAAGTGATATGTTACTACACTTGGGAATGCTTTAGGACTTTATAGAAGCCTGGTATTTATTTTACATTATTAAAATAGCAACTGGAATTGTGAAAGAAATAATTTCTATGCCCTTCCATTTTTTCCCCTTCTAATTTCTGTTTCATAGGACAGAGAAATTGAGAGAGATGGGAAAGATAGAGAGATAGAGAAAGATAGAGAAAGGGAGAGGAGAGAAAGACACTTGCAGACCTGCTTTCACCACTCATGAAGTGTCCTCCCTGCAGGTGGGGAACTGGGACTTGAACTCATGTCTTTGTTTGTGGTAACATGAGTGTTTAAACAGGTGCACCACTGCCTGGCTCCCTTTCAGTTCTATGATTTTATGTTTTTCGTTTTTGTTTTTACTTTACTATTGAGGGTGGGCATGGGGAGGGAAGAACCAGAACATCACGAGTCACTCCAGCAGTCCTGCAGGTTGAACTCACCCTCATGCTTGAGTGTCCAGTGCCTGACCCATTGCACCACCTCCTGGGCCATGAATTCTTATTTAAGCCTATCTTTGTTTGATCAAAGCACTGCTCAGCATTGATGGTGGGGTTCAAACCTATGATCTGTTGAATGCAAGTCTCATTCATGTGCTTCTGCTGTTCCATCTTCCTGACTATTTATACTAACTTTAAATAACCCCATATGCCTATTGACCTGCAAGAGGTAGATTGCACTAGACACAGCTTGTTTTGGGATCCTCCCCAGCTCTTCATCTGCACTACTCCAGCCGTTAGGTTCATGATTAGTCAACAACTTGCTTGGCTTTATATGTTAACTCTTTTTTCAGACACCAGGTTCCAGATGCTAGCATGATGCCAGCCAGACTTCCCTGGACAGATGACCCCACCAGTGTGTCCTGGAGCTCCTGTTCCCCAGAACCCCACCCCACTAGGGAAAGAGAGAGGCAGACTGGGAGTATGGATCGACCTGTCAATGCCCATGTTCAGCAGGGAAGCAATTACAGAAGCCAGACCTTCCACCTTCTGCTCCCCACAATGACCTTGGGTCCATACTCTCAGAGGGTTAAAGAATAGGAAAGCTATCAGGGGAGGGGATGGGATAAGGAGTTCTGGTGGTGGGAATTGTGTGGAGTTGTACCCCTCTTATCCTATGGTTTCATCGGTGTTTCCTTTTTATAAATAAAAACATTAATTAAAAAACTTCAAATGACATTTGAATAGTTCATGTACCTGTGAGATATATTCAGTACTGTAAGCCAGTGGTACCACAATAAGTCATAAAATATTCCAAATGAACAAAATAGAGAATTACTTAAAATCATGTATACTTTTGATTAAGCATTGGTGCAAATTCTTTTCAGTCCAGGCAGCATTCTAATTTTCCCACAGCTAATTTGTGTACCAATAAAGAATGGTTGAGTCAACATCTGTTTTTCAATAACAGGAAATTTAGCTCTCGTGCAGAAAATGCGGTATTTTTAGCATTTGTCATTTAAACAAATAGAAATGAGTTTAACAAAATGTTATGTTCAGACAAAGCACCAGATAAGATGTTTTCTGCTTGTTTTATTCTCATTCTACCATTGAGCCCTCCCTCCAGTGACTGCTGCTACAGCATTTTCCTTTTCCACCTTATTCTGGAAAAATAAGCAGTTATTATTATTATTATTTTTCCCCACAGAAGTAAAACCCATTTTTGTGTCATGTTGAAAGACTGGCAGATGATCCTCTGTGGGAAATACTTTGTGACTAGATGAGCCCATCCTTTCATTGCCAAGGGGACGGATTATTTTAAATTGAATCTTTAGTTTTCATTTTTCATTTTCAAGTTTCTCATACTGCCCTGTATGCCAGCATTTAAAAATTTTAATCATTGTATATCCTCAATGGCAGATTTTACTTGTTATGCTTACTGCTGACAGTATGCCATGCAAAGAATGAAAACAGAAATGATAATTGACATTTTCAAGTGCCTACTTGTATTTTAAATATTTTATTATAGACACATAGGTTTAAAAATATTTACAGTCTGGTGCAAAAATTTTTGAGGAAATTGGGCTTTATTCAAAATATTAGTTCTATTTCAAAATAAGCAAGAAACCAATTGAGTTTTTAGTACTGTAATATTTTATTGACATATCATTTTTCTAATGTTTACTTAACACCTGTTTTTCCTTTTACTTATAGTTGGCTCTCCCAGAACTTATTTACCAGCCTCATGCCCAGTTTCAGACTAAATAGGACTGAGCTTTCAAAGCTAGGTTTTGAGAAGTTCCAAAGAACAAATGACAAAATTCACTGCTCATAAAAATAAATTATAATATTCTTTATATTTTAATATTTTCTTTGTCATTTATTTAAAAATTTAGTATTGGTAAACAGATTACATGCAGCCAGGACCACTGTGTATTATTATTTATTATATACTGATTCAAAACTGGTCACCATGTGTGTAATACTTAGGTAAGCTATAAATTATAATATGATGAGTAGCTGCATTCACTCTTCTGAAACTCAAAATAGTATTAATAAATTACATTATTTTCTTTCTACCTCATGCCTTTATTTCCTTTCCATATGTAATCACTATTCTGAATTTTGCTATTCCCTACAGCGTTATCAATTAAATTATGATACCAATAAATTGTTCTAAGTTTAATTCATTTTTAACCTTTATATAAATGGAAAATTAATCCATGCGTTTGAGTGTAGTTATGGTTATTCATTTATTATATATATATTTCTCTATCAATATGATCATGTGTTGCTTAGCAATGTCTTAATCACTGAAGAACCACATAGACGGTAGTATTAATAGGATTTGCCATACAGCCTTCCTAGGGGATGGATGTAGGTGGGGACACCATTAATATTCCTGAACTCTCTGATATCTGCACAGTGACCAAATCACCTACTGATGCATTTCTTAGAATGTATCCCTTTTGCTGCACGATGCATGATGCATGTCTACATATATTACAGTATACCTGCTCTCCTATAATTGAACAACAGCTCCCCCCCCCCCCTTTCTTGTAATAAGCAGGCTCTAAATTGGGCCATAATGACATTTACTTCTTTTTGTTTGTGTCCTAGTATAGACCTTACCTACAGTGACTAGGGTTGCTCTCTGTGCCACTACAATGGAAAGAAGTGGGGAAACAATGTGATTTTCCTCTTGCTCCTCTGGATCTCTCTGGAGAATTCCAGAAGACATGTGTATCATGAGAGATGGTACTCCAGGAGATGTGTGGAGAAACTTATGTGTGGAGTTGTTGAGACTTCTAGTAGCAGCCATTATTAAAAATTTATCTGTGAGGGCTGGGGTGACAGCATCATAGTTATGCAAAAGACTTGTATGCCTGAGGCTCGAGGCTCCAGGCTCCCAGGTTCAATCCCCTGCACCACCATAAACCAGAGCTGAGCAGTGCTCTGGTGTTTCTGTCTGTGTCTTTTCTGTATCTCTCTCATTAAAATAAAATAAATAAATAAAGCATTTTAAAAATTGTATTTGTGTGAGTAAGCTACCTGTACCCCAATTCAGGCCTTAAAATGATTGTATACCTTGTTAATAAACGTCATGGATTTTGGTTTTTTAATTTGGGGCCTACAACGTTTTGAGGTAATTTGTTATACGGTTATAGACAGTAAGAGGACTGGCTTGTTTTTGATAATGTGAACACTTTGTAACCAATTTTCTTATCAGTCTCTTCATGTCCATGTATAAGGCCTAGTAGTGGGGCAGGATACACGATTGCTGGGTTTTGAAGATAAAAATGTTTAGCATGGAGATCTCATGCCAATTTTTCCAAAGTGTTTGTGCAAATTTATTATTTTGCTCAAAACTATGAATAAAGATACCCATTGTACTCCATTTATTTTTTTACCTCTTGGTATTGTTAAACTTTCCAACTTTTCCTAGTCTAGCAAATGTACAGTTGTAGCTCATTATGGTTATTTTTCCTGTCCCAATATAAAAAAAGTCTCTCTCTCTTTTTTTTTTTTTTTTTGCTAAAAAGGTTAAAATTTTCCTTTTCACATATATGACCTTAATCTATTCCAATTGATCTGTGTATTGAGAAGGTAGGCATTTTCTTTCTTTCTTTCTTTCTTTCTTTCTTTCTTTCTTTCTTTCTTTCTTTCTATTACCTAGTTGACAGTTTTCCCAATTACTGAAAAGTCTGTATTTACCTGGAGATATATCAGAATTATCTATGTAACATTATCACTGTGTTATGTAATTCTGTTTTGGAGTTCCATCCCATTCTATCAGTCAATTATTTTCACCTAATACTGACAACATTAAAAAAATTATTTATAAAATGGAAATATTGACAAGACTGTAGGATAAAAGGGGTACATTTCCACACAGTGCCCACGCCAGAGCTCCATCTCCAATCCCCTCCCTTGATAGCTTCCCTGTTCTTTATCCCTCTGGGTGTGTGGACCCAGGATCATTGTCGGGTGCATAAGGTGGAAGGTCTGGCTTCTGTAATTGCTTCTCTGCTGAACATGGGTGTTGGCAGGTTGATCCATACTCCCAGCCTGCCTTTCCCCAGTGGGGCAGGGATCTGGGGAGGTGGGGCTCTAAGACAAATGGTGGGGTTCTCTGACCAGAGAAGTCAGGTTGGCATCATGGTAGCATCTGGAACCTGATGGCTGAAATAGAGTTAAGATATAAAGCAGAACAAATTGTTGAGTAATCATGAGCCTAAAAGCAAGAATATTGCAAATTTGGGGTCTCCGTTTTGGAAAACGCTAGTAGGTCTATTTTAGGTATATTCCAAGGGGCCTATGACTTTACTAGTTTGTGCATTCGCCTGACGTCTGATATGCAGGTGGACCCAGGTTATTGTTTGGGGAGATGGTGTAGTAGTTGGAAAAAGGGCTAGAAAGCTGGATCAGGGAAGAGAGTAGCTCCCAACTATGGGGAAAGTATATAAATATTGTTGACTGTAAATCAATTTGATCTGGGGCCCATAGTCATCCCAGGAGCCTATGTAACCTCTGCATCCCTGTAGGTCTGAGCTCACATTCTGTGGTCATGGCTAGGAACATTCCAGGCTGCACTCATTTCAGGACCTACCTTCCTCAGGTGATAGGTAGAGTATGTTATCCAACCTTCCTTCAGAGAATGGAACATTCCCTACCATTGAGGGCAAGGTCCTATAGGGCGCCCACCAAGAACTGACAACATTTTATCTTAATTACTGTTATACCTGGTAAGGTAAGTCTATCATCATTTTATAAGTGTTTTCTCTATTCTCAGGCATTTTTTCTTCTGTAACGTTCAATTATTATTATTAGTATTTATTTTTTAAAATTTACTTATTTTGGTGAGAGAGAAAGAAAAAACAATGGCCAAAGCATTCCTCACTGCTGATTTAGATGGTACCCGGGATTGATCCTGTGGGCCTCCAGGCCTCAGGTATGCTAGTTGGGGGTTGAGCAATCTCTTCAGTCCTTAGTTAGTTTTATTTGTTTTGTGTAAAACTTATCAGATCTGAGTGGAACTGCATGCTTGGTTAGAGGAAAGTTGATATCTTTAGAGCATTTTATCTTTTTTGTCCATAGGTATGGTGTTTCTCTCTGCATTGTAGTCTTCTTTAATACATTTCTGAACATTTTCTGTATGTATGTATGTATGTATGTATGTATGTATTTAGTGAAGCTGGGGCCATGTGTATACATAATTTAAGTCCTAGGTCAACTTTTTCATTCAGACAGATGGAGGGAAGGGACTGGGTGGTGGTACATCTGGTAGAGAGCACATGTTAAGGACCCCAGTTCAAGCTCACTCCCCTGCCCGGCACCCCAACACTGTCCCATCCTGTTCCGTCCTATCCCATCCCCACCTGCAGGAGGAAAACTTCATGAGTGGTGAAGCAGTGTTGCAAGTGTCTCTTTCACTCTCTAGGCCCCCCTTTCGCTCTCAATTTCTGCCTCTATCCAAGGTATGTGTGTGTATATATATATATATATATATATATATATATATATATATGAGAGAGAGACTCAGATCTGGGCTATACATACATTAGGACTGGTTCCCTATGTGGTGAACTGTTTCTCAGCCCTTAACAATTTCTTTGTCAAGTTTATTCTTGCCATTGATTATTCTTTTAAACACACTAGGCATTGCAATCGATTGTTGTTGGTATTTATGCATACATACTTTCTATGTAAGTCTTATAGCTGTTTTTTTGCTAAATTCTTTTTATTCCCAAGTTTTTAATTCTAGAAAATGTTTTTTGATTATTCTTGATAGTCATATCATTTACAAATGCTGATAACTTTGCTTTCCTTTTTAAAATCTGTACATTTGTATTTACTTTTACACATCTTACTGTACTATTTATAAACTCTAGAAAACTTTGACTAGAAGTGGTTATGATAAAATGATAACAGTAGGCATTACTTTACTATATTTGATTTGAGAGTCTTTTAAATATCATGATGTGCAATTCCCTGTAAGTCGTTTTTATCTTGTTCTTTGAAACCCCCTTTTATGTTAAGGAGGCTCTTTTTTTTTTATTACTACTTTGCTATGACTTCTCTTTTCCAAAAATGAGTGTTGAATTTTCTCAAAGACTTTCCTGCAGATATTGATGTTTTTATCTCTTCTTTTTATGTTAATTCACTGAGTGACAATTGTAGACACTCAACTGTTTCATAATATACTATCTGAGATTAGTGATTCCCAGTGGGAGGACATCTATGTGGCAGGGTACCTATACAGTTGTAAATGAAGTCTAATTGTAAAATTTTTATATTGGGATGCTGGAGGTATGCTACCTCTTTGTGTCTATGTTGTCAATAATAATGAAGCTTATTTTGCATATTGTGTTTAAATGTAGGTCTAATAACATAAATGACTCAAATATGCACAAAGTGTCCTTGTGCTGTCAACTTCAGTGCTACAATTTGTTTGCTATAATTAATAGTGGTTTCACTTATGTGTGGAATATGCAAAGACAATTGAATATGCAAAGGTGAAAAATACTGTCAAAATATTTTCAAGATTATGGGAGACCTATAGTGGTTATCTATAGGGTGGGGATGGTGACACAGGCCTTTGGTGATGGACGGAATGGTGGAAAACATAATAGTGTGACTAGTGATCGTTTTCCTTTTTAATTAATTTATTTTTGTTACCAGAGTTATTCCTAAGTGTGGGTGCCTCCATTATTACTCCACTCTCCCCTCCTTTTTCTTATAGACACAGAGACAAATAAGCAAAGAGGAAGAGAAATAAGCAAATGGGAGAGGGGAAGAGAGAGAGAGAGAGGAGCAGCATTCTTCTAACACTTGTGAAGCCTTCCCATATGCAGGTGGGGACCAGGGGGATTTGAACCTGGGTTCTCACCATGGTGATATGTGCCCACTACTGGGTGGGTGCACCAACGCTAGGCAGGAAGCTTGTTTTTGTAGGGAAAATTTATTTTGTAGAAGCCAGGAGAGTTCAAAGCATCTTGATTGTGTTTGTAATAGGAAAATTTTGCTGCTTCAAATCCTTTGTTAATTTGGACAAGGTATGAATTGTGTGTATTGTTTGCTGAGTAGAATAAATAACTACTGTAAGTGATCTAGTATCTTAAAAAGGTGACTTGAAGTTTCAGATTCCTATTTCTCATTTTTTAAAAAATTTATTTCCTTTTTGTTGCCCTTGTTATTTCCATTGTTGTTGTAGTTATTATTGTTGTTGATGTCATTGTTAGATAGGACAGAGAGAAATGGAGAGAGGAGGGGAAGACAGAGGGGGAGAGAAAGACACCTACAGACCTGCTTCACCGCCTGTGAAGTGACTCCCCTGCAGGTGGGGAGCCGGGGGCTCAAATCGGGATCCTTACGCCAGTCCCTGCGCTTTGTGCCACCTGCGCTTAACCCGCTGCGCTACTGCCCGACTCCCTCATTTTTTTTTTTTAAGATCCAATAATTTTTGTCTCAGGGCAATATAGACACCCCCCCCCCCCCCAGTCTTTCTGAGTTCATTGCCTGTTGATCTCAGGATGTGAGAGCATTATTGAAGTCAAGTACAAACATGAAATTCTAAGAAACTGGGGAAATTCTAGAAGCCAGTAAGAAAAACAAAACCAAACCATCCTGAAGGCACTCTAATTTCAGGTTATTGACTTATTTAAGTGAAGTTGGGCTTCACAGAGTTCTTACCCTTTAAATAAATAGTAGAGAGTGCATTGTCTTTAAGACATTGGATGTGAATGAAACTCAAATAAATGCCTTTCTTACAGTGTTTTTGTAGCTTCCACGAAGATTGATTTTGCCACTACACATGATTTCTAGTGATAGTATCATACTGGACTAAGAATTAATTCAACATATGCTCAAGTTTTTATTATTATTATTATTATGTTCATTAATAGCAAATAATGTGTTTCTACTTTTCAACTAAATTAGCCCAGTATATGGGATTAGTTGTAATGATAATGATGCTAATAAAGCAGATATTACCATATTTCAATCCTTGTTTAAAAATGTACTGTGAGGGCCAGGTGGTGGCACATTCGGTTGAGCGCACACGTCATAGCGCCCAAGGACTTGGGTTCAAGCCCCCAACTCCCACATGGAGAAGAGGAAGCTTCAAAAGTGTTGAAGCAGTGCTGCTGGTATCTTTCTCTCTCCCTCTCTCTCCCTCTTTCACTTCCCTCAATTTCTGTCTCTGATGAGTAAATTAAAAAAAAAGTACTTGTGAAAAGCTTTGATAGGATAAAGATGCTGAAGTAGTTCTTTATAAAGAATTTTATTTATACATAATTTCACTTACAAAATTATTTCTTTTTGTAGCATTATTTATTTACTATCTTTTAAATGTGGTTAGGATAGAGAGAGAGAAATTGCGAAGGAAGGGAAGATGGAGAGGGAGCGAGAAAGAGAGACATCTGAAGTACGGCTTCACCCCTCGTGGAGCTTTGCCCTGTGCAGCTGGGGACTGGGGACTTGAACTTGTGTCCCAGCAGTCAACCAGTGCACCACTGCCTGGCCTCAGAAACTGAAGTAGTTTTATAGTGAAGCTGAGGAGTTTGGTATGACTGAGTAGGAGTTTATAACTAGGTAATGCTTTATAACTTTGTAATTAGGCTAATGCTTTAAACAGATTATTTAGCCCTCACAGGCCAGGGAGTTTCACATAAAATACAGATATGCTAACTCTGCTTATGCAGGCCCACTGTGGTGATGACTAATAAGATAAAAGTATGGAGTGGCTTGGTACTTTTATCATCAACATGTATACACATTAGGAGATAGTTTGAACCATATTCTTTGGCAAAGCTTTTTTTATTTAGTTTCTCAGTGGTATAAGCAGAGTTTCATTACACAAATATAGGAGCAGTAAAAGGTAATTTAAGTGCAAAAACCAGTGATAAAATTCTCCCAAAGGGCCAAAGTGGGAATACTGGAAGAGAGAGGCTTTTCCAGAACAAAATGTGGCATGAAGGTGGAATTCACATATTTGAACAGTTACTGGGCATACATTTTGATAGATTGGAAAAAAATATAAACAACTTATATCAAAATTTAATTAAAATTTCATCACAGTTATCTTCACTATACTCTTGGAAACTCAAGTCAACTTAGTAGCTATTTACTGTGGATCATTATTATTTGTTCGTAGAATTTAGACATATGATACATGTCAGCACTTTTTCATTCCTACAAACTGAACGGATTTAGCTCTCTTTCTTGATACTCGAGCATAAATCAGCTGGAACCTCATTCTTTGATTTTATGTAATTTATCAAGGAATTTATAGTTTGTCAAAGTTTTGTCGACATTTCCTATTATCTTTATAATTGCCCTGCAAAAGGAAATTCCATTCCTTTCATTATTAGTCCCATTATTTAGGATACACAAGTTGTGACTCAGGTGCTAGTTGGTGAAACTAAAATTAAAAACTTAAGATTTCTCATCCCAAGCCTATATATCCCGTTGCTTGAAAAAATAAGAAAGTATAGGTAGGATTGGATTGGAACCAGATAAACCTTTATTCAAACATAGTTACATTGTCCATAGAAGGTACTAAATTCGATACACCACCAACACGTGTTATTCTGGTCTTTGTCGTCTGTGTCTGCTCCACCTGATACCATCTTTCTTCAGCCTCTTCTCTCTTCCCTAGTGTTCATATTTTCTTGTTCTCCATCCTTAACCCCCCAAAAAAACCCCTTATTTTAGTACTGTCATCTCAGAACTGTAAATTCTCTTAAGATTATGAACTAATTGTCAAGGATAAGCAAATTCTATGTTACAGATATTTTAGCTGTAATGTGGGTGGGTCTTTGGGTCCTAGAAATTTTTTTTTTCCCTCCAGGGTTATTGCTGGGCTCGGTGCCTGCACCATGAATCCACCGCTCCTGGAGGCCATTTTTCCCCCCTTCTTGTTGCCCTTGTTGTTGTAGCCTTGTTGTGATTATTATTATTGCCATTGTTGACGCTGTTCGTAGTTGGATAGGACAGAGAGGAGGAGAGAAATGGAGAGAGGAGGGGAAGACAGAGAGGGGGAGAGAAAGACACCTGCAGACCTGCTTCACCGCCTGTGAAGCGACTCCCCTGCAATTGGGGAGCCAGGGGCTCGAACCGGGTTTCTTAGGCCGGTCCCTGCGCTTTGCGTCACATGCGCTTAACCCACTGCGCCACCGCCCGACAACCCCCCCCCCCCCTTAGAAATTTTTTGGTACTAGTTTCCTTACTGTGCTTTTGACTACAAATGGGCTGTTTTGAGTTGTACTTCCAGAGCTCACTTAATAAACAGATTCTTTGGGACCAGATTAGAACTAGATTAGTTCTAGGGGTTTCAGAGAATTAATCCAGTTTTACTTATATAGCTTATATTTATCATTGTATTTAGAATGTGAGGTTGAAAATGTCTTCTATTGCAAAGTCATTTGTATTAGGTTCTTATTTAATACTTACCTAAGAACTTAACAGAAAACTGATACTACTGTGTATATCTTTCTGTACATTTTGCAAGTGTTTCTGCCGTGTTTTAAGCAAGCAGAGTGAATAAGAAACAGTCTACTGTTTCATATTTTGAAATGCCGACTGGATAAAGATTACACATGACAAGTTATTTATAGCTTTATTTATACATAGTGGATTCACTATTAGAATCATAGAAGGGAAGAAGATATGATAATTGCTTTTTGTAGTTCACGGAGTGAAATCGCAAACTGAGATGTTTTGAATCTGCTTTATAACTGCAACCATTTCTAGGAACTATATTTAAACAGCAGTGGTTATCATGAAGTATACAACATGTCAACTGTGTCACAATTCACATCAGTAAAGCCTTCCACCACTTTATTCCCTATAACCTAACTTCCATCAGATAATACTAAATAAACTCTGTCGAGTGCACATATTAATATATATACAATACATCAAATGGCTTGCTGGCTGCATTTTCAGTAATGTTTATCTGTGGCCACACCGGTTATAACTCTGAATTTTTATTAGGAAAACTAAATTGAGAATTTATAATGTTCCTGATTTAGCTTCACCAGCTGTGCCACAAACATGGAAAATAAACCTGAGAGGCTAAAATCTTAACACAGTGAGTAAGAGAGCTGGAGTTAAATTGCTTTTGCTTTATTTCTACCTTCTTTGCATTTGCTGCTCAGGGGTTTAGGGTCACAGATATTAATTAGTTGTCATATCTGTTTTTTTAAAATCTGTATTTATTTATTTTGAATAGAGACAGAATTGGGAAGAAAGGGGGAGAGAGAGAGACAGACACCTGCAGGCTTGCTTCACCACTTGTGAAGCTTTCCCCCTGCAGGTGGGAACCAGAGTCTTAAACTGTAATGTATACACTTAACCAGGCGCTCCACTGCTTGGCCCCCCATATCTACATGTATATCATTGTCACTTACATCTTATCATCTTAGTGAATTGCTATGTGTGTTTTTGGGTGGTCTCACGTGAAATAAGAATAACGATTATTAATTGCTGTTTAAACTTGGGACTCTTAAAAATGGTTGATGCTTTGAAGTTCTGGCTTATGGCGGTGCTGTGAAGTGAATCTAGGATTTAGGATCCTTAATGCCTCAGGCATGAAAGTCTTTTTGCGTAACCACTGTGATATCTCCCCAGTCCTAAAGTATGTTTTTTTTTTTTTTTTACTTCCAATATTTCTTATTTCATAAATTCCACAAATACCTATTGGATTCCTCACGGAAGTAAAAATTTAAAGGGGGATTGTGTTATTGAATATTCCAGAGTATTTAGGGGTTTTCCTTCAGCTTCAATGAGATATGACTAACATTTGTGAAGTTTAAGGTGTTCCATCCGATTATTTGATATGTGTGTATATTGTGAGGCTGTCACTACAGTAAGGCACACCCGTCACCCCACAAAGTTACTTTGTGTGTCTATTCCCCTAGCAGTTTTCAAGAAAAGGATATGATACAGTATTGTTAGCTGTAGTGTGCACTATGGACTATACATTAGATATCTAGGATTCTTTTTCTTTTTTTCACCAGAGCATTGCTCAACTCTGGCATATGGTGTGGTGTGTGTGGTGGTGTGTGTGGTGGTGTGTGTGGTGGTGTGTGTGGTGGTGTGTGTGGTGGTGTGTGTGTGTGTGTGTGTGTGTGTGTGTGTGTGTTGGGGCAGAAAGGGGGATGGGGGATGTAAGCCTGGGAACTTGGAGCCTTAGACATGAAAGTCTGAGGTCTTTGCATGACCATTATGCCATTTTTTTTCTCCTGATATCTAGGGCTTTAAATTTAAATGTTGAAAATGCTTTATAATTTTAATTTTTTTGCCTCCAGGGTTATTGCTGGGGCTCTGCCTTCACCATGAATCCACTGCTCCTGCAGGCCATTTTTTGCCCCTTTTGTTGCTCTTGTAGCCTTGTGGTTATTACTGTTGTTATTGTTGTTGTTATTGTTCGTTGTTGGATAGGACAGAGAGAAATGGAGAGAGGAAGGGAAGACAGAGGGAGAGAGAAAGACACTTGCAGACCCGCTTCACTGCCTGTAAAGTGCCTCCCCTGCAGGTGGGGAGCTGGGAGCTCCAGCCCAGGGGTAGAACTGGGATCCTTACGACCACCAGTCCTTGTGCTTTGCGCCACGTGCGCTTAATCCAGTGCACTACTGCCCGACCCCCACTTTTAATTTTTTAAAGTCACATCAAAACGTTGACTTCAGTTGCTTATTTTTGGAAATAAGATAATTTGAGGCCACTAAAAAATAACCTGATAGCTTATGTTTAGAAGAAATATGAATTGGCAGAGGGGTAGAGTAATAAAATGCAGGAAGTCTGCCCTTGGTAATTTCACTCAGTTGTACTTCTTCTAGCGTTTGCCCTTCTTCCGTAGCCAGTCAGCAGCGTCAGGTTGAGCCTGATGTAAAGTTTCGAGACCTCCTTTGAATCTGGAGAGGTGGCAGTCGTTGACTATGTGGGTCATAGTTGTACTGATAGCAAAGGATACCAAATGGAATATCTCATTATGAACATTTTCCTTTAATTTCTG
The DNA here is from genome assembly GCF_950295315.1 of Erinaceus europaeus. NCBI lineage: Eukaryota > Metazoa > Chordata > Mammalia > Eulipotyphla > Erinaceidae > Erinaceus > Erinaceus europaeus. Next base: position 18,409,240 of record NC_080172.1, on the reverse strand, counting down.
TTTTACAACAGAATATAATAAAGAGCTATAAATCTTATGTACAAGCCTAAAGGACATAACTGATAAGAATAATTATTTAATAGATAGGCTTTATAGATAATCCTTTTCTTTTTGCTTCCCAATGAAGTTGTAATGATTAGCTTAGGTCATCCATGTATAATTTGTGGCTGTTTTGATGAGTTTGATTTGATAATTCAGGAGTTAAGTGACCGCTGAGCAGCTTTACTTGCCTCCACAGCCCTGATTTGTTGCATATTTCTCACCCTATAGTCAAGTCAGGTGGCTTGAAGGAACATAGATACATTTTACTCATGTAGAAGTTTCATTTTATTTTTGCCTCCAGGGTTATCTCTGGGGCTTGGTGTCTACCCTATGAATCCACTGCTCCTAGAGGCTATTTTTTTTTCCCCATTTCGTCACCCTTGTTGTTGTTATTATTATTATTGCTTTAATTGCTATTGTTGTTATTGAAAGGACAGAGAGAAGTCGAGAGAGGAGGGTAAAACAGAGAGGGGGAGAGAATGATAGACACCTGCAGACCTGCTTCACCGCTTATGAAGCAACCCACTGCAGGTGGGGAGCCAGGGGCTCGAACTGCATGCTTACACCGGTCAGTGTTCTTTGCACCACGTGCGCTTAACTCCCTGAACTACCTTCTGGCCCCTGCTCAAGCAGACTTTATAGGGGTGGGCGTTGGCACACCTACTTGAGCTTTCATATTACAGTGAGCCAAGACCTGGGTTTAAGGCCTTAATTCCCACCTGTAGAGGGAAAGTGTCACAAGTGGTGAAGCAGGGCTGTGGGTATCTCTCTGTTTCTCTCCCTTTTTTCTCTCCCCCTTCCTCTTAATTTCTGGCTGACTCCATCCAATAAATAAAGATATTAAACATTAAAAAAAAAGGACTTAAAGGAGTTTTGAGTCCCCTATTCACAGAAGAAAAATAACATCTCCTCCTGTTGTCAGTCAAAATAGTTTTCCAGCCAAAAGTAGTCACATCTAGTTATTTATGTCTTAATGTAGTGTAGGAATTACTGTAGAACTTGACAAGCTGTACTATCACCAGCAATAGCTATATCAGGCTATACAGGCTATACACACCTTCTATATGTTCAGTGCTCAACCACTACTTTTTGAGCTGCATTATATAAATGAGAAAACTGAAGATTTTGGATATTGTCACTTATCTCTGGTCAGATAGCTATTAAGTGATGAAGCTAGAATACATTTATGAAAATAAAAATGTCCACTACCGGCATTTTTAGTATTCTCCAGATTGCTCTCCAGAGGGTTAGACTAGTTTGCATTTCCACCAGCAGCGTACCTATACCCCTACAGTCTCTACAATATTTCTTAATACTGCCCTTTCTAGTGTGTGACATTCTCACAAGAGTAAAGTGGTATCTCACTGTTGTCTTTATTTGCATTTCTATGATAATCAGTAGCTTTGAGTATTTTTTTTTTCATATGTCTGTTGGTCCTTTGGGTTTCCTCTTTGCTGAATATTCTGTCCTTATCCTTTACCCATTTTTGAATGAGTCTTTTTTTTTTTCTTTTCGTTCTTTTTTTTTTTTTTTTTGCTGATTTTGATGTGCTCTTTATATATTTTGGTTATTAACCTAATGTCTGATGTATGGCATGTAAAGATCTTCACCCACTCCATAAGGAGTCTCTCTATTTTGGTTGTGGTTCCTTTTGCCCAGTAACATTTTTTTAAAAGGAGAAAATTTACTTTTATATTATCTTTATTTATTTATTGGATAGAGCAGCCAGAACTTGAGAAGGGAAAGGGTGGTAGAGAGGGAGAGAGACAGAGAGACACCTGCAACACTCTTTCACCACTTAAAAAGCTTTCCCCCTGCATGTGAGAACCAGGAGCTCTAACCTTGCACATTGTGACATGTGCTCAACCTGTCCCCTCCAATAATTTATTATTTTTTATTTTTTAAAGGAAATAGGTAAAGTTGAAAAGGATGAGAGTACTAGAGAAAGGCCTAACAGTAAGATCATTACCAGCAATGCCTCCATTTCAAAGGGAATTACAGTTCTACTCATGCGATGCTTATTCTTTGCTTTGGAAATCAAAGCCCTTTTTTTTTTATTTGAGGTATGTTAATTCTTAAGGTACCTCATTTTTTTCCTAAGGGAAAAAAAGTGTCTAAAAAAATATTAAAAATGTAAGCCAATATTTGTTGAGCACTTAGTAGTAGCACATCAGGCAGTACTAAATGTTTTCCTTTATACGCCTCTGTAACATTATGAGGGAAGCAGTATTGTCTTTGCTTGTTCTCTCTCTCTCTCTCTTTCTTTTTCTTTCCTTTTTGACAGAACAGAGGGAAGGTGGGGGGGAGGGGAGTTAGAGAGTAAGAGAAACACCTGTAGCATTACTTCACTCATGAAGATTTCCCCATACAAGTTCCCCTATACAGGGTGCTTGGACTTGGGTGCTTGGACTTGGTTAACAGGCACTCAACAGAGTGGGTTATCTTTTCTGTTTTATAGATGTGCAAAGTGAGACAGAGAAGTTAAATCATTTTGCCAGTCATATCACTGCTTTGTAGTAGAGCCAGAAGATCTTTGCTGTCACACTATCTCACCTACATGTAGAATTTAAAGACAGAATTTGCTTATGGCCATTTGAAATATTTATAATTAAATTTATATTTTATTTGTATTATTATTATTATGTATTTGCTGCTACATCCTATTGATTGTGAAAATGTCTTATGTTAAAAGTACAATTTTGGGGTCGGGCAGGAGCGCAGTGGGTTAAGTGCATGTGGTACAAAGTGCAAGGACCAGGGGAAGGATCCAGGTTCCAGCCCCTAGCTCCCCACCTGCAGGGGAGTCACAGGCGGTGAGGCAGGTCTGCAGGCATCTTTCTCTCCCCCTCTCTGTCTTCCCCTCCTCTCTCCTTTTCTATCTATCCTGTCAAACAACAACGACATTGTCAATAACAACGATAATAATAACCACAACAATGGTAAAACATCCTGGGAAACAACAACAAAAAAAGGTCTCCAGGAGCAGTGGATTCGCAGTGCAGGCACCGATGCCCAGCAATAACCCTGGAGGCAAAAAAAAAAGTATATAAAAATATACTTTTTTAATATAATTTCTTACCTCCCTGTGATAAATGTCTGCACACCACACTCACTGCCAACTGTAGTGCACTGTCTTCTGATTTTATGCCTGTTCATTCCAAACTTTTTTACTGGCACACATTCAGTTTCTTTTAAAATTAATAAGTTGTAAAAACTGCTTAGAGTTATTCTTGAATAAACATTAACTAGTAAGTCCCAAATAATAAATTTGGGAAAACTCAGTTTAGCAACATTAGCTATCTTTATGCATAGGTACTGTGTTTGTTGACATGACAAAAACTTGATGCCTCTAACTTAGGTCTTGTAATCTGTTAGCTGACCCCGACCAATGCATAAATAACTATAATTCAAGGCAGCCTTAAATAAATACTGTAGTATAGGCATCAGCAAAATACGCTGGGAAATCAGGATAGAGATAGTAATTTTAACTGGGAGGATCTAGAAAGTGCTCATGAGTTAGGTAGGATTGAGTTGAGCTTAATTTATTGCTTTCATTCATTCTAGACTGTCTTCTGAAGATTGATGTCTATTTCCTTGAGCTCTTTAAGTTTGTTACCTCTTTGGATAAGCATGGCACAAATCCAGCAGGGAGGCCCAGATGAAAAAGAAAAGACAACAGCACTGAAAGGTACACCCTTAATTTGCTTTTTCAGGGTATGCTCATTCTTCCTGAATAGGGATATTTAGGTGATCTTTCATTTCTATTCCAAAATAAGTGCCTAAATTACTTGTAGTTTGTGTGTGTGTGTGTGTGTGTGTGTCTTACAGAAATTATATATAAGATATAGACTATGTACTGTGTGAACAAATCACAAAATTATGTAATTTATAAGAATTCTTAAGGTTTTTCTTAGTCAAGGTTTTCTGAGCCAAGACTAGTAACCCTTATATTTTTGTTGACCAGAATGTCATAGTCAGTTAGGATGATGATCTACCTAATCCCACATTCTATCTTCGTGTTGTTGGCACTGGCTATATTTTATGAGAGGATCTCCCTGTTAATGCTTCCGAAAGAATCTGCTTTTGATATTCCTTTTGATCATTTTGAGTTCTAGACTTCAAAAAAAAAAAATACTGCTATATAAAACAATTTTGGATAATTTCAGTCTGCTAGTGACTTACCCAGGTTCATATTATGTAAGTGACCTGTTCAACGGTTAGGGTCAGTGAATTCATAGACATAAGGTTTTAGAGAACAGCAGAGAACAGGAAGATAGGAATTAGAGACAACTGGCTACAGCCTTGTAGGTTTGATTGCATGCTTGCCTGCTGCTAGGAATGACCAGCATACTCAAGAACAATGACTAATTTAGGAGAGAAAGTGAAGAACTAGACCTGGGGGAAAGGGCATAATGGTTATGCAAAAAGCTTCTATGCCTGAGGCTCTGGTTCTCAGGTGCAATCCCTGGCACCACCATAAACCAGAGCTGAGCAGTGTTTTGCTCATAGACTACTTCTGTCTGTGTATCTTTCTCTCAGTATCTCTGTCATTAAAATAAATATAGGAAAGAAGAAGAAGAACAACAACAACAACAACATGTGAGTTTCCAGCTAAGTAGTCTTGCTGGGTTTTCACCCAGATAGATTTGTGCATCTTTGGTTCTACTTGATGGAATAATTTGATCTTCCAACTTGTGGTTCTAATTTAGACTTTCAGCAGCAGCTTATAAGTGCTCAGTTTGCTTTCTGCCTTTTAGAGTCCCTGCAGTCACATTGCCAGAGTATGGATAAGGTAGTCAAGGAGGAGGCTGAACTAGCAGAATGCGGCTCTTGCATGTGCTAGGGCCTCTGGTTCAGTCCTAGGCACTGCAAAGATGGACTATGATACATCAAATAACAAACTGATGACTATCCCTTTCTGCTTTAGGTTTACATTCTAAGATACACTTGAAAATGATTTAATTTTTCATGACTGGAAAAGTGTTTCTGATAAGGGGGTTACGTGACTGGAAAAATCATGTAACATATCTGTGGGCAGGAAAATGGCAGGTAAAATTCAAGATAAGAAGGGATAAAGTAGTGCATTCTGGAAGAAAGTAGTTTAAACTCTCTTATTATAATACTGTGATAATACAGATAGTGAGGAGGATAGCAGTGACTACTGTTATTACTAAATGAGTATATATTAGGTATCTGAGATATTTTTGGTGATGGCAATAAAAAACCCTCCAAACTTGTGCTAAATATGAACAGATTTGAGCCCTAGGTCAGATCACTGTGGTAAGTAGTTAATTATATTTATATATTTTCTTCAAGTGTAGGAGCTATTCTCTGCCCTGATCCAGTTTTCTGGTCCTGTTCTCAACTCTGACACAAACTTCCCAGACAATATTTTTAGTCCACCTGCAGGTTAGCTATCAAGTTACAGCAGAGATACCATAGTCTTGGGCTTCTAGAAACAGGCCTAAAATATATTTCCTAGCTTCAGGTCCACCGTAAATCCCTGTTCTCATCTGCTCTATTCCTGCTTTATGGCCCCTGTTAATTAAACATTTGTCCTTTATCTTACTGCATTTAAGCCACCAAGTTGTGGATATTATGATTCTGTCCATCCGTGGGCAGATGGCCTCACCAGTGTGCCCTGGAACCTCACCTCTTCAGAGCCCTACCTCACTAGGGAAAGTTAGAAATTGGTGTGGGGTATTGATCTACCTGCCTACGTCCATGTCCAGTGGAGAAGCAGTTACAGAAGTCAGACCTTCCCACTGTCTACACCCCATAAAGAATTTTGATCCATGTACTCCCTGAGGGGTAAATGTTAGGTGAAGATGACCAGTGGGCTCTGAACTCCAATTCCATCAGGACCTGGAGAGAGAAGAGGGGAAAAAAAATTACCTATGAAAGCGGATAAATTGGACAGTTATTACATTAACATTGATAAAAGCAGATTGATTTACAAATTAAAAAAATAACATTCAGAAGAATAAAACATACTTTTGCAAATTTAATTCCAGTTAAGCAAGAAATTCAAACTTTTGACTTGTAATATCTTTGCAAAAAAATCCACAATTGTAGGTGGTCAGAAAGGTCTATAAATCACTGTACCTTTGAAAAAATGCACCATGAATGTAAAGTTTAGTTGTGAAGCTACAGTATTCAAGTTAACTGTTCTCTTACTTGATTTTATAAAGCACAGTGACACAAATATTGTTAGTGAATGTCACTATAAAATGAACTTTGCTATGGAAAAAAAAAATTAGCAGTGTTATCCAGTTAACTCACAGTTAACTTGAGACATAAGAATATTCCCAGCAGAGAGCTAAAGAACTAAATTCTGAGCAGATTTGGAGATTTGAAAGTATAATAAATGATTGTTTTAAATAATATTTTTAAAAAACTACAAAATTATAAATATGAGTCTTTTAAAAGTATTTTTAATGGGAAATGATCTTTTACATACAATAAAATATTTGCAAGCAAAAGAAAAAAAAAACCAAAAGCCTCAAAAAAATTTCAGATAGAAAGACAGAGATAGGGAATCGAGCAGTAGGGGAGCGGATTAAGTGTGGGTGGCGCAAAGCACAAGGATCAGGTAAGGATCCCAGCTCTAGCCCCAGGCTCCCCACCTGCAGTGGGGGGTTGCTTTACAGGCTTTGAGGGAGGTCTGTAGGTGTCTTTCTCTCCCCCTCTCTGTCTTTCCCTCCTCTCTCCATTTCTCTTTGTCCTATCCAACAACAACAATGTCAATAACAACAACAATAAGAACAGTAAAAAGGGAATAAATAAATATTTTAAAAATATGTCTTAAAAAATAGACATATATAGAGGGAATGAAGCAAAGATATCATATCACTGAATCCTTCTCCAGTATGATGGGCTGCAGACCTGGGTTGCATGTGTAACGAAGCAGGCACACTATCCAGTGAGCTATTTGGCTGATACCAGGCTCCCCATTTCTTAAAAAGATTATGGTTATACAAGGTTTTGGTTTATGTAGTGGCTGTTACTTATTTTTTAAGTCAGTTTTCTCACTGACTTCTAGGCTAATTCCAGTGAAGTTAGAAAAACACATTATCTGACTTTTGTCTTCTTAACTTCATTGAGACTTCATTTTGGTCATAGAATATGGGATGTTGGTGACTGTTTCATGCTCACCAAACTTTATAAAAAGTTGCTCTGTAGAAAGTTGTATAAAAGTCAGTCAGGTTGAGTTGACAGTTTTTCAACTCTTTTAAGGTGTTTTCAGCTGGTTTCTTTACACTTATCAATTATTGAGAAAAATATTGACATCTTCAGCTATAATCTGAACTTATTTGTTTTTATTATCTGTTGTGTCAGTTGGACTTTTTGATTTTTTAAAGCTCTGTAATTTGGCACATGCCTGTTTAGCAATACAAAATCTTTTAGATGATTTGACCCCCTTTGTAATTATGTCATTACCCTGTCATAGTCCCCCCCTCCCCCTTTCTGGAGCATGCTGTCTCTAATATTAATGTAACTAGGCTGGGTAGTTCTTTTCTATTTTTTGTAGTTATTTACATTGCGGTTTAAAAATAGTGTTTACACTTCCTGTTCTGATCTTATTCCTTCCTTTCTCCTTTTAGGTTAGTTTTCTCTTTTATTAACAATCTTAGTTGTTCAGAGTAGTTTTAGGTCATTTGGCAGCAGATATCAACTGTGGCAATAATAGACATTAAACACAAAAACACTCTTTTGTGTTTAAGGATACAACTCTTTTGACTTTACCTCTTCCTCCTCTTCCTTTCCTTCTTTCTTTCCTTCCTTCTCCTTTCCTTCTTTCTTTCTTTCTTTCTTTCTTTCTTTCTTTCTTTCTTTCTTTCTTTCTTTCTTTCTTTCTTTCTTTCCATATAGAGCCAAGGGATGGAAGGTAACATAATCATTATACAAAAGACATTCTGCCTGAGACTTCAGGGTCACTGTTCAATCTGAGGCACCAATATAAACCACAGCTGATCAGTACTTCAGAAAAAAAGGAGAAGGGGGGGAGGAGAAAAGAAGGAGAAGATAATGAAGAGGGAGGAAGAGGAGAACAAGAAAAAAGAATAAACTCAGGACCTTATACAGGATGCCATTGCCACTGAGCTGTCTCGTGGGCCCATTTTATTATTATTGTTATTATTATTATTTTTAATTTAGTATGAGACGAGGAAGGAGAGAGAGGGAGGAGATAGTAGAGGTACCACAGTGCCACCCCACTGCTCCTCTCGTGCCCCCTATAGTGTTCCCTTGTCGTGCCAGGACTCGGCCTCCACACATAGTAAGGCAAATGCTGCACTGGGCAGACACATTTTCCATCCACCATCTCAGGTCATTCTTACAATAATTTGCCTCATAAAAACTATCTCATTCAAATGTAAATAACGTAAAAGTCAAATATATTAACACATGCACGGTACTATGTATTATAAGAAAAACAGCAACGAATTTCCAGTTATGTGAAGAAAATAAACTACAAAAAACCAAAGTTGATGGGAAGTAGGTGAAATGTAATGCTCAATATTGCAAAATGAATTTTGACTCACTTTAAAACGTGGCAAATAAAAATATACATGGTAAAGAAAGAGGTAGGCAGGTATGTGGTTGTTAGTCAAAAGGATGGGTAAATAAGAACCGTACTGGTAGAATTCTGTAAAGACATAATAATAAAAAGGGGGGGGGGTAAGGTGGTAGCACAGCTGCTTAAGTGCGCACAGTACAGTGTGCCAAGACCCAGGTTCAAGCCCCTGGTTTCCACCTGCAGGGGGAAAGATTTATAAATGGTGAAGCAGGGCTGCATGCATCTCTTTCTATTTCCCTCTCTATCCCCCAGTCACTCTCAATTTCTCTCTGTCTCCATCCAGTGATAATAATAAAAAAGGTTTAAAAAAGATTAAAAAAAAAAGGACAAAACACTTTCAGAAATAAACACCAAATCAAGGAAACCTAAGGTATTATATATGATAGAAAGGATGAGAAAAACAAGGAAAAAGTCTAAAAGGTACTAGCGAAAAATGACTGCACTTAAAATAACATGGAAGTCTTTTTACATGTAAATGTGCTAAATATAAATGTATTAATGTACTATGTAATTTGTATATAAATTTATTTTATATAAATACATAAAAGAGATTTTTAAAATTCATTAATTTTTTTTATTATCTTCATTTATTTATTGGATAGAGACAGAGAGAAATTGAGAGGAGGAGGGGAGATAGAGAGGAAGAGAAACAGGGAAACACCCGCAGACCTGCTTCACCACTCACAAAGGTTTCCCCCTGCAAGTGGGGATCAGGGCTTGGACCTGGGCCCTTGTGCTCTGTAACATGTGCACTCAACCAGGTGCACCACCACCTAATGGAGTCTTTAAAAACTGTTCTTGTCTCACTATTCTTTGCTTAAACAGCACCTATCTGTTTCTTCTTCCCTTTCTATTTTTCTCTGACAGGACACAGAGAAATTGAAAGGGTACAGGAGACGGAGGGAGGGAGAAAGATAAGACACCTGCAGACCCACCTCATTGCTCATGAAATATTCCCCCCTACAGGGGGCGTGTGGGGCCACAAACCTGGGTCCTTGAGCTTGATGTTATGTGTGCTTAACCTGATGTGCTACAACCCATCTCCCCACCATATTTTAAAGATGTTTCCTATCTATGGCTTGTGTTTGAATAGAAAAACAAGCAGAATATGTTGGGATTTTTCTGATAAACAAGTACTTTGAAGTCAACCAGTGTGGTCATTTTGTTCTCTTGTTTCTAATATTCTCTCTTCTAGAAGGGTAAGCCTATTTTCTTGACTTCCTATTTGAGACTGGAATATATTCAAGTGCCCTTCATACCTTGTAGCGGTTTTCATGTCTTCCATTTTTCTATTGAGTAAATCTTTAAGATCACAGATTTTTTTTCTTAATCAAGTTCTCCATATTAAATTGAAATCTATATTTTTTTCCCCAAACTTCCTGACACAATGTTTCCTAATTTCTTACTCTGAAGAACTCCTCTGAATTTGTATCATTGAGAATCTGGCAGTCATCTTGATTTTCCAGAACTGCCATTTTCCTAGATTTACCCATCTATTTTGTTGTCTGTTGTTAGTCAGTAGTTATCAGGAGCTTCTACTCTGTATGTGAGTAGTGGGAGAGGGGAGAAGGCTTGAGGAAGTGATGTCGTGTCAATATTTTGGTGTCCAATGTCCCTTAAACAAAGCCCTAGTCAGAGGGGAATGAAAAGATTCCAGGACTCCTTATCTTCCTAAGTTTTTTTTTTCTGAAAGTAGGAACTCTATATTGAGGTTGAAGTCACTTTTCTCTCCTGTACAACTTTCTCTGCTCCTGTTTTGTAGGAACTCTAGCTGCTGGGACACTTTAAGAGTTTGGTTGGCTTTGCTGTTGTTGTAAGGGTACAATGTTCAGTTCCCTGATATCCCCAATTCCTCTCCTACACTTCACTCAAGAACCTGCAGCCTCTCCATCTCTAAATACCAGTTCTAAGTTTTTATCCTAAGCTGTGTAGTTACCCAGCTCTGTGCAGGCCCGCTAAAGTTATTGTATGGTTTCCAAGCCATTGCAGATATGGTACTCAATGGAATGCCATAGCTCTTCTTGAGTATTTCTTATCCCTCTCATTCCCTGTCTTTGTGCAGTCACCAACGTTAAGACAGTGAATGGCTTCTTTTTTTCTTTGCCAGAAATCCCAATTGTGATTCTGATGAAATTCATTGATGCATACCATTGAATATTTTCTGGAGGAGAGTCAATTTCCTGAGAGTAGGTAACTCTATCTCCACCCCAGGAGTCTGAAATATTTAAAAAAATTTTTTACTATACTATTGATTGATTGGATAGAGGCAGTCAGAAATTGAGACAGAAGATGATAGGAAGAGAGACAGAGAGACACCTGCAGCACTGCCTCATGGCTTGTGAAGCTTTTTCCCTACAGGTGGAGACCTGGGGCTTGAACCCTGGTCCTGGTGCATGGGAACAGGTGTGCTCAACCAGCTGCACCACCCCCCCACCCCCAAACTATTTTTTAAACAATACTTTTGTTAACTTTTCTTTGTGTCCTACAGTGAGACTAGAGATGGGGGGGGGGGGGAAGGTTTTTCTTTAGTATATTTTCCACTGTGCTATCCTCCAGGCTTTCTCTAGTCAATTTTGATGATTCATATGGATGGAATTGTCCTATTTCTGTGAGAGAATGAAATACAGTCTTAGTTCTGAGGTGCATCTTTTGTAAAGAAAAACAGACTGTTTTTCCTTTTTTTTTTTTTTTCTTCATATCTTAGGATCATTTTCTCTTTGGGGGCTTGAGTTTCTCTTTAGAAACTTCTCTTAGAATGAGTTTTTCTTCCTAGACAATAATGAATTCACTTATGGAGTAATCTCATTCATGAGCAAAACTTAAGAACAAGGACAGAAAAGAGGAACATAAAGTAAAAGTTGGACTGATTTCTTACATTGCACCAAAGCAGAGAACTCTGGGGGAATAAGGGTAAAAAGAGTGTGGGAGGATGGGGAGGCTTTCAGGTCCCAGTACAAGGTGATGGATCTAATTTGGGAGAACGTTTTACAGAAGCCTGTCTTGGTGAGATGAGAAATTGTAACACATGTGCCAACAACTGTACTGTACCTCCCAATAAAAAAAAAAATGAATTCAGGAGATCTAAAAAGGGGAAAAAACGTAATTTCCAGGGGGCTGGACTGTGGTACAGCAGGTAGAATGAACATGTTACAATGCCAAGAACCCAGTTTCAAGCCTGTGTTCACCTGCAGAGGGGAAGCTTCAGAAGCAGCACTGGAGGCCAGTCTTTCTCTCTCTCTTAGCAATAAATAAATAAAATATTAAATAACAGAAGAAAAGTAAAAAATTGATTCCCAAATCTTCCCAAGTCATATATGTATATATATTTTTATTTTATTTTATTTTATTTATTTATTTCGCTTCTAGGGTTTTCACTGGGGCTCAGTACCATCATTATGAATCCACTGTTTCTGGAGGCTTTTTTTTTTTTTAATTGGCTAGGACAGAGAAAAGCTAAGAGGGGAGGGAGGAGGTAGAGAGGGAGAGAGACAGAGAGGCACCTGCAGACCTACTTCACTGCTTGTGAAGTGAACCCCCAACAGGTAGGCAGCAGGGGCTCGAACCAGGATCTTTGAGCAGATCCTTGCACTTCGTACTATGTGGGCTTAACCCGGTGTGCCACTGTTGGACCCCATACATACTCCTTTACAAAGTAACCTGTCTGAAGAGAACCTTGGGGTCTTGTGCTATGATGGTGAAGGACCTAAACTCTTGGTGAGAGTCCTCTCTCTGTAGAGAACTTTGATGGTGAGATGAAAAACTGCACCACTGTGTCTACAACTGCACTGCATGCCATTAACCCTTCTCCCCAATCTTTTTTTTTTTTTAGTGAGTAAAAAATGAATTCACTTACTTTTGTTACTGAATCAGTTTATATTTTATCTTTTTATTTTTCTGAGTTCTTTTTCTTCTTTTTAGATTTCATGGTTTAATAGAGTAAGAACTTTTGCCTTATTCTATAATAAGAATACTATAATAAATACGCTAAAGTACATGTTGACTGGCTGATTCTTGAAAGAATAAGGAAAGTATAAGATGGTCCTGGGACATCTTGTAATAGAAAGTGAGAAAAAGTTCAAAATGCAAAACAAAATGAAACATGATAAAGGAATATGAGAACCAGTTGAATTGGCCAAAGTTGTAATCATTTGAGAATCAAAGTAAATAATACTGTTTTGCATTATAGTCCAAAATGTACAGTAAACATATATGACTCCATGTTAGTATAATTAAGTCATTAAATAAGTGTGTGGGTGGAGTGAGAGAGACAACTCTTTCATGCAGAGTAATTGCAAATAATGCAGTACTCTGAGCAGTACAGCATAAAGCCTTTTCTAATTGAAAGTAGACTACTTGAATGTAGAGTAAACTTGGTCACTGGCAAAAAGCTTTATAATGGGAAAGTCTGGTATCCATCCTTCCTTCCTTCCTTCCTTCCTTCCTTCCTTCCTTCCTTCCTTCCTTCCTTCCTTCCTTTCTTTCTTTCTTTCTTTCTTTCTTTCTTTCTTTCTTTCTTTCTTTTAAATTTTTATTTATAAAACGGAGAAATCGACAAGACCATAACAGGGGTACAATTCCACACAATTCCCACCACCAGAACTTCGTATCTCATCCCCTCCCCTTATAGCTTTCCTATTCTTTAATCCTCTGGGAGTGTGGACCCAGGGTCATTATGGGATGCTGAAGGTGGAAAGTCTGGCTTCTGTAATTGCTTCCCTACTGAACATGGGTGTTAGGTTGATCCATACACCCAGTCTGTCTCTCTCTTTCCCTAGTGGGGCAGGGCTCCGGGGAAGTGGGGCTCCAGGACACATTGATGGGGTCATCTGCCCAGAAAAGTCAGGTTGGTATCATGATAGCAGCTGGAACCTGCTGGCTGAATAAGAGCTAAGACATAAAGCAGAACAAATTGTTGACTTAATTGGTATTGTTTCTTAAGGCTCTCTAGGGAGCCGGGTGGTAAAACAGCCAGTTGAGCACATCTGGGTTCAAGGACCTGGGTTTGAGCCCCCACTGGCCACCTGCAGTGGGAATGCTTCACAAGCAGTGAAGCAGGTTTTCAGGTGTCTCTCTCCTTTTCTACCCCCCCCCCCAATCTCTCTATCCTAGAAAAAAAAAAAAGAAAAAAAAAAAGGAAAGATGGTTGCTGGGGCTGTGGATTTGTAGTGCTTACACTGAGCCCCAGCAATAAACCTGGCAGCAATAAAAACAAAACAGATAAACAGGCATACCCCTTTCTCTAATCACAAGAAAATATATCAGAAAAAGACTTAAGTTGAGAGCCATTCTACTTAAAAAACAAAAATACTCCTCAAAAAGCTTAAGGTCATATTTAGAAAGCAAAGACTGAAAATTGACACAGACCACAGGAGACTGGAGAGATACAGTAGGTACGAAAATGTAATATCCTGGACGGACTCCTACAACAGAAAGTGGGCATTAATGGACAAGTTGATGAAGCATTTTTGCGCGTAGCTGAATTATGCACCAAAGTTGGTTACTTCATTTTCATAAGTGTGCTGTGGTAATGTTGGATATTTGTGGTAAGGAAAATCTAGAAAACTAAATACAGCTACTATTTGTATTATCTTTCAACTTTTCTGCAAATCTATAGTGATTACAAAACAAAATATTTATTAAAAATATTTACTTGAAAATTGTTCATACGGAATTAAATAATATGGAGAGAAAACACCTTATGTTAACCAGCTGCCTGCACTTCACATTTAATTTTAATACTGTGATTTTTTTCTACTAAAAATGATATTATATGCTATATTACTATTTAGATTTATAGCAAGTTGCCTTATTTCTAGAGAATAGTTTCAGGCTCAGGGAAAAAAAAAAACTAGTATAGTCATGGGCCCTTTGGAATATGACTAAAATAGGCCTACTAGCTATCTACAAAATAGAGACCCCAACTCTTCATCTGCACTATTCCAGCCTTTAGGTTCATGATTAGTCAACAACTTGTTTGGCTTTATATGTTAACTCTCTTTTCAGCCACCAGGTTTCAGATGCTACCATGATGCCAACCTGACTTCCCTAGACAGACAGCCCCACCAATGTGTCCTGGAGCCCCGCTTCCCCAGATCCCTGCCCCACTAGGGAAAGAGAGAGACAGGCTGGGAGTATGGACCGACCTGTCAATGCCCATGTTCAGTGGGGAAGCAATTACAGAAGCCAGACCTTCCATTTTCTGCATCCCACAATGACCTTGGGCCCATACTCCCAGAGGGATAAAGAATAGGAAAACTATCAGGGGAGGGGATGGGATAAGGAGTTCTGGTGGTGGGAATTGTGTGGAGTTGTACCTCTCTTATCCTATGGTTTTGTCAGTCTTTCTTTTTTATAAATAAAAAATTAAAAAAGAATAGTTTAATTTATATATAAGATTTAGTAATATTTTAAGTAATTGAATTCTGAAACTTTTAAAAGTATGGAAGGATGTTAATCAGGTGCAAATAAATAGCTCTGTACGTTGAGAAGTTAATAATTTACCATAATAGTGCATAGGCTCTGAGTTTGATTGTTTTGAGAATTGTGATTTTGAAAGTGCTATGTTAAGTGGATACTTCACTATATAATGATATCTAGGGAGCTTTAAAATTCAATAGCATTGTCATTTAAGGCAACACATAAAAATTAACAATAGGAGTGGTAATGCACTAGGATAAGCGCACTTGACAAAGCCCAAGGACCAGCTTAAGGATCCCAATTCATGCTGCTGGCTCCCCACCTGCGGGCGTGGGGGGTGTGTTGCTTCATCTGTACAGGAACAATAATAACAACAAGGGCAAAAAAATAGGAAAAATGGCTTCCAGGAGTAGTGGATTCCTATTGCAGGCACCAAGCCCCAGCGATAACCCTGGAGGAAAAAAAAATTTATATATATATATATATATATATCAGAATAAATGGATGGCTAGAGTAATTCAGACTATAATCTCTGTTACTAGCTTTGAAAAGAATTTTCAGTAAATTTCCTAACATTTCTTTTCTAGATTTGTTATCTAGGATAGATTTGGATGAACTAATGAAAAAAGATGAACCACCTCTTGATTTTCCTGATACCTTGGAAGGATTTGAATACGCTTTTAATGAAAGTAAGTGGCATATTTTATGTACGAGATATATTTAATGACATTATTAGAATCATAGGACAGAAATTATTTGCTACTTTTGTTTACCAGTTAGACTGCTTTTGAGAAGTAAAGACATCCTTTCATAGTAAAACTCCTCACTAAATTAAAAGAGCCAAATTACAAGTTCTTTTAGTTATCAAGTAAACCAAGGAACATGAATTTCATTTGGCTTATATGTATCAACCTTGAATGTTCAGCTCCCTGCTATCCAATTGGAGCTCCCAGTTAAACTATATAAAAAGATGTTACTGTTTTGCATGTT
The DNA here is from genome assembly GCF_950295315.1 of Erinaceus europaeus. Classification (NCBI taxonomy): domain Eukaryota; kingdom Metazoa; phylum Chordata; class Mammalia; order Eulipotyphla; family Erinaceidae; genus Erinaceus; species Erinaceus europaeus. The sequence goes on along the minus strand of NC_080172.1, from coordinate 18,393,213 downwards.
ATATTAAAAAAGAAACTAGCAATTATCTATGATGATGTTTTAAACCATCTGTGATTTTTTTTTTTTTTTTAGGTAACATACTTATTTTTTAAAATTTTCTAAAGTCTAGAAAAAATAAACTTTACTCTTGGAATTACAAGAAAAAACCCTTAGATGGCAACAATGTTTCTGTAAGATAAAGGATTCAGATTCACTGAATTAATAGCACACTATTAAGCTTAAAAGATCATGCTTCTACAACTAGGCAGTATTTGAGCCAGAGATTATTTGTTGCTCTATTAACAATTTTTTTTTTTTTTTTAGAGACAGAGAGGCAGCAGACAGAGAGAGAGAGACAGAGAGAGAGAAAGAGAGAGATATGGAGGGAGAGAGAGGAGACTTCAGTACTGAAGCTTTCTTCAGTGTAGTAGGGGCCAGGTTTGAACCTGAGTTACATGCAAATGAGCTGTTTTGATGATCCTGTGTCAACCAAACTGATGAGTTGTCATCACTGTGTTAGTGAATGTTGTTGTCGTGCAATATCAGTTATAGGTGTTAAAAGACAGTTTGTGTAGAAGATATTAGAGACTTTTGTTCTCTTCTGATTAGATTTGTTTATTTTTATTTATTTTTTTATTATGGGAAAGCAGAGTGAGATAGAAGAACCAGAACAAACAAGTTGGATCTCAACAAACAAGTTGGTACTTTTGCAGGCTGAGATCTCTTCTGATTTAAATTTTTATACTGCTGATAAAAGATCTGTCAAAGTGTGTCTAAGTAGAAATGTCATTAAGTTTATTTTGCTTATTTTATTTTATTTTTTTTTGCCAGAGGGACAACTAAGACACATAAAAACTGGGGAGCCATTTGTTTTCAATTATCGAGAAGACTTGCATAGATGGAACCAGAAAAGATATGAAGCTCTAGGAGAGGTATGGTCATATATATTCATCTAATCTTAGTTTTTCCAATTTTAAATAGTCAGAATAAAAGTTTCGAAGCTAAAATAATCATGCTTTTATTTTTCCAAAATTGTGATAAAACTTTACGTATGTTTGATTATTTTAATGTTTATGCTAGAAACATTTTCAATTTAAAGGTTTATATATATTCAAATTTTTTTATTAATGATTTAATAATGATTAACAAGGTTGTAAGATAACCCCTGTTATCTTAAAATTCCATATAGTTCTCACCACCTGGGATCCATGTCCCATCTCCTCCATTGGAAGCTTCCCTATTCATTATCCCTCTGGAAGTATGAACCAGCATTCTTTATGCGGTGCAGAAGGTGGAAGGTCTGGCTTCTGTAATTGCTTCTCTGCTGGACATGGGTGTTGGCAGGTGGATGCATACCCCTGGGCCTTTTTCTATCTTTTCCTAGTGAAGCAAGGCTCTGTGGAGGTGGGGTTTCAGGACTCATAGGAGGTCTCGAAACTTTACATCAGGCTCAACCTGACCCTGTTGACTGGCTATGGAAGAAGGGCAAACTCTAGAAGAAGAAGGACTCATTGGTGAAGTTGTCTGCTCAGGGAATTCAGGATGACATCATAGTATCATGTGCAACTTGGTGGCTGAAAGGCAGTAAGATATAAAGTAGGACAAATTGTCTAATAAACAGGAACTCCAAAATAGGAATAGAGCAGATGAAATTAAGGGTCTTTGGGTAGCAAGAAACTATAAAGTCTGTTTTCGGTATGTGGCAAAGGGGCCCATGACGTTACTAATTTTTGCCTGAATCTGATAAGTAGCATGCAGGTGGGCTAAAATTATTGTTTGGGAAGATAGTTCCAGAGTTGAAAATAGGACTAGAAAGCTAGATTAGGACAGAGAATAGCTACCAGTTATGAGGAAAGTATATAAATACCCTTAACTATATACCCCATCGATCTGACCTAGGGCTCATATATAAACTAAGACTCAGTTCACCATCAAGTAGAAAGATCCAAAGACACTATAAAGTACCGAATCAAATATTTACTGCTTAGGCACAGACACCTTTCTCTCCTACCTGCTACTTCACTTCTCTCAATCACTTTAAGTCTATAATCTCATCAGATAAAGTAAGGAAGGACTGCAAAAGCTGAATAAGGGCAAAAGACCGGCATACTTTAATGATGGCCTTTTTGGTCACTACCAGGCCACGCCATCTAGTCAGGGACATGATGAGCCTAGACCTCTACCAGATCCCTCTGTCCACCATCACTGCTCATTTCCATCAGGAATGTCATCATAAGCCCTCTTCTGGGTCTATCCAGGACCTTGTCCTTACTATAGAGCAGCAATGGTAGGGACTGTCCCACTTTTTGAAGGGAGGCTGGGTCAACCTCCTCTGCCACTAGAGGAAGACTGGTCCTGAAATGAGTGCAGTCTAGAATGTTCCTAGCTGTGACCATGAACTTTAAGCTCAGACTGACAGAGACTCAGAGGTTACACAGGCTTCTGTGCTAAAGGTTTATATTTTCATACAAGAATATTCATTCTACAGTCTTAATATTTTGCAATGAATCTTTACATAGGAAAGCAAACTCATGCCAACCTTTTTATTTTTTTTAAATAAATTTTTTATTATCTTTATTTATTGGATAGAGATAGTCAGAAATCAAGAGGAAGGGAGAGACAGAGAGGGAAAGAGACAGAGAGACACCTGCAACCCTGCTTTACCACTCGCAAAGCTTTCCTCCTGCCGGTGCGGACCGGCGAACCGAACCTTGGTCCTCACACATTGCAACATATGTGCTCAACCAGGTGTGCCACCGTCCGGCCCCTTTTGATTTCTTTACTTTTTAAGAGATTGATTCCTCTGTTGTGGAAAAAGTGTTCTTTTATGTGTTTATGTAAAAAAAAATAGAAGGGTTAATGTGTGTTAACTAGTGATGGATGTGATAATTTTTTTTATCTCAGTAATCATTCTACTATATATATACATATATATAATCTTGTACTCTTTATACATATACAGTTATATTCACAATTATTTTTTATTAAAGCTAAATTGTGCTTATCTATATTAAGAAGATCAATACTTGGCTAATAAATTATAGCTAAGCTACCTACTTTAACTTGATAAATGATTAAGTCTTGTAAATGTTAGTTATCTTTCTTGACTCTGCTGGTGGGAATCTTTACAAAAGTCATTTGTCATTTTAGGTGAATGTTTTGTTGAAATTAAAAGTTTTTCCTATTCTGTGTCATATTACTTGTTTTCCTTTTTTCCCTTTTCTTTTTTAATTGATTTAATAATGATCAACAAGACCATACGTTAAGAGGGTACAATTCCAAACAATTCCCACCACCAGAGTTCTGCATTCCATCCCCTCCATTGGCAATGTTCCTGTTCTTTATCCTCCTGGGAGTATGGACCCAGCATCACTATGGGATGCAGAAGATGGAAGTCATATTACTTTAAATAAAATACTTGTGGTTAATTTTTTAAGTGTGAAATGTAGATAATTACTTTCTAAGGGGAAGGTAAATTTTCTTTTCTGAATTCCATACTATTGGCAACTTTTGCTTTGGACTGACTTCCAGAATGTTTTGTAGGCAAGTCTTGGGAGGTAAAATTTGCATCTTCTCTCAAGGCAGAGGGAAATTTGTTGCTGTCCAAGGCACTAAAGTAGTTTCTTTTACCCACTGATGGGGATGTATGGGCAAGTTTGCTGGCAACCTCCTTATAAAATTGAACTTTGTTAAATCTGAGACTTCACTGTGTGTTCAGCCTCTACCCTTTCTTTGAGATTGGAGGGAGGGGCAAGAGAAAATGAAGAAAACATGAAGCTTATACTGCCGGTTGTACTGTAAATAATAAAGTCCTTGTCTCTGGCTCAGAAATCTAGCATCTTCCAGTAACATTCATGAAAGTATAACAGATAGTCTTGTTAATTTGCAATCAAAGTAAAAGCTTAGGCCCTTCACGTTTCCTGACATTGTTTTCCAGCATTTATAACTTCAAGTTATAAAATGGATATTCATTCTATTTTGAATAATTTCCATTGCACATAAAAATGCTTGCTACTTCCAGTTGAATTAATTATAAGCTTTAAACAGATAATATTTGGATTGTAGAGTGCCCATATATTGCATTAGAGAAAGAGTGGTTGGTTTGTTTTTTAATGGGACTTACATTCTACTTTTTCACAGGCTATATAAAATTTTCCACTTGTATAAATGCTATGCACCAAACGTTCCTTGTCCTTTTTGGTACCAGCATCCTTTTCACTCTCAACCAGCGTGTACAACATCATCCATATAAGTACAGATCTACCTTGTGTGTCTTATTAGATAAAACCTCATGCAAAGTTATTCCTTTTTCCTAAGATCTTTTCATATTTCTTTGGAGATATGAAAGGTCACATATTTATTTATTTTCCTTTTTTTTTGAAAAAAATTAGTTATCTTTATTTATTTGATGGAGACAGCCAGAAATCAAGAGGAAAGGGGATATAGAAAGTGAGACAGACAGACACCTGCATCCCCGCTTCATGACTTGTGAAGCTTTCCCCCTGCAAGTGGGGACCAAGGGCTTGAACCCAGTCCTTGAGCATTGTAACATGTGCACTCAACCAGTTGCGCCGCCACCCAGCCCCTCTTTTCCTTTCTACTTTATTTTTATGTGACAGGATAGAGAGATATTGAGAGGGGAGGGGAGATAGAGAGGAAGAGAGAAAGATGGACACCCGCAGACCTGCTTCACCACTTATGAAGCATCCTCTCTGCGGGTGGGGAGTGGGGGTCTGATCCCGGATCCTTGTCCATGGTGATGTGTGCGCTTAACTGGGTACTCCACTGCCTGTCTCCCCCCACATATTTATTTCTGATAGAACTTTCTTCATAATAAGTTTTGTTTTCATACCTAAAGCTCCAAAGTCTTAGGTTCAGTACCTTGCAACACCAATAAGCTAGAGCTGAACAGTGTTCTGGTAAATAATAAATAAATAAACAAATAAATAAATATTGAGTTTTCAATTCATTATTATGAAGACACCTGAGTCCTGCATTATCTGCATTGCCATCTCCTGTGCTTGCATCCACACATGTATGTGTTCATGATTAAGTTGATTCCAAGTGTTTGCCCCAAATTACAGCGTTTACCTTTGAACAAAATGCTTCTCAAATTTAATTCAATGGGCCCCTCGGCTTATTGCACTGCCAGTTTTTTTAAATTAAATATTTATTTATTTATTCCCTTTGTTGCCCTTGTTCTTTTTATTGTTGTAATTATTATTGTTGTTATTGATGTCATCATTGTTGAATAGGACAGAGAGAAATGGAGAGAGGAGGGGAAGACAGAGAGGGGGAGAGAAAGATAGATACCTGCAGACCTGCTTCACCGCCTGTGAAGCAACTCCCCTGCAGGTGGGAGCCAGGGGCTCGAACTGGGATCCTTAAGCTGGTCCTTCCTTGTGCTTTGCGCCACGTGCGCTACCGCCCAACTCTCTGTACTGCCAGTTCTTTTTATTTTTTCAGTATAATGGGGAAAATCAAACAAAACTTTCTATCATATAAGTCAGCACAGCAAAAGACTCTAGGGTTAGCGAGAGCCTGATACTATGCATTTGTTTCATGCCATCTTGCTTCTCATGTTGCCATTCATTAAAATTATTTATAAGACATTGACTATTTGTGGCCTGTTACTTTTTTATGGAAATTTGATTTCTACAGTGAAACTTTGGACTTCATCACTGTAACTCATAAAATGTAAATTCTTATATAACTATTCAGAGTTCCCACAAATCAAATATATCTTCATATTTAAATTTAAATTCTGGACATAATGTAGTGAATAATGTCACCCATAAGATCTCTACTTTCACTAATGAGAACTTGTGGAAAGCATCATACGAGGTCCTGGAAACAGAATCACTGAAAGACCTTTGTCTTCATTGATGGGTACATCAGTATCCAGAAACTAGTGGAAATTTGAGTTTATTGCCTGGCATTCTGCCTTAATGAACAACTTTTGATATGCTTAAGATTGAAGTTTTTAAAAACAGATTTTGACTTCAGCCAGCAATCAAAACTGAAATCCCTTCTGTTTGTTTTCCTGTTATCCTACTGAATATGGGTGAGTTTTGTCTTGGGCTGAGAGCTACTATATATGTTTCACAACTGCCGTTTTAGTTTATGTTTATTTCTGACTTCAGAAGATTATTATAGCAGTCATTCAGCAGAAATTGTTTCTAAGATTTGCTCCTGAAATGCTCTATCATTTCTATGCAAATTAAACTTATTGTGTAAGTAAAATAGACTGAGATGTCAGTTTGTTTTTAGAATCCAGTGCCATAACTACATGAAAGAATAATTTTTACAATTATACTTATATATATGCATATATTTGCCATCTGTAGTTTGGTAAAAACATGAAGCATTTAATAAATTAGGATAATTTGTCTAAATTTAGAAAGTTACTCTCAATTTAAGGAGGTGAGATAGTGATATGAAAATGCATTTTCTTTATAATAGTCTCTGTATATATTCTATAGTTGAATGTCAGAGAATAGTATTTCTGGTAGTCTTCCTCAGAAAGACTAAAAGTGCTGTCATGAAAAATACTAAGTAGGATGCCAGAAAGGTAGTATGTCCTTTGTGAAATTTTCTCAACTATCTCTTTCATGTGAACATTGAATTATTATTATATGACAAGTATATAATCCAAAATAATTATATTGTGAATATAAATAATTGTATTGTGTATTATAATCTTGATCTTCTCAATTCTTTGAGACATACACATCTTGATTACCTAATTAAGAACTAACGAAACATTTAATAACAAACCACGGTTTCATCATAATTTAAGAATTATGACTAATAATACCATCACCTGATGAAAATATTTGAAAATTATTGTGAAAGTAGCATCTAGTCTTTTTCTTTAATTTTTTAATTATTTAATTGATAGAGACAAAAATTGAGAGGGACGAATACAGACAGGAATAGAAACAGAGAGATACCTGCAGCACTGCTTGACCACTCATAAAGCTTTCCCTCTGCAGGTGGGGACTAGGGGCATGAACCCAGGTCTTTGCTCATTGTAACATGTGCACTCAACCAGGTAAACCACCATCCAGCCCTGCATCTAGTCTTTCTGAAGAAAAATAGTTCATTTGCAGTTGAGGAAGGAATGTTCTTTATTGAAGAATAATGATTGGTTTTAAAAAAAAGTATGATAAAGTCAGAAAAATCACTGTTTTGCCATGTATAGTAAGAATAATTCTAAAGAGGGTTCTCTAAGATTCCCATTTCTTGTTCAGTTAAACACTGAGTTAGTTACATTGTGGAGGTACTTTGCAGACATAGTTAACGTTACGATCAGCTGACTTTAAAACAGGGAGATTATACTTTACTGTTTGGTGAACCCAATGAAGTAATCTAAACCACAAGTGGTGAAGCAGGTCTGCAGGTGTCTATTTTTCTCTCCTCCTCTCTCCATTTCTGTCTGTCCTATCCAGCAATGACAACAACAATAATAACTACAACAATAAAAATAACAAGGGCAACAAAAGGGAGTAAATAAGTAAAAAAAGAAGGTTTGTGTTTTGGGGAGGGGAAGATTATTACATATGAAAACAAACAGTAAACGTAGTAACCAAGTTCAATATAGAACTATTGTTGGGAATTTTGTTTAAAAAAAATCAAAACCTGCAGAAAAGTCATCCTGCTATTGCCTATATATTCTAAGGAAGCAAACACACCCATCCAAAAAGATTTGTGTATACCTATGTTCATAGCAGCACAATTTGGAATAGCCACAACCTGGAAGCAGCCCAGGTACTGGACAGCAGATGAGTGGCTGAGTAAGCTGTGGTGTGTATGCACAATGTAATACTGCCCAGCTGTTAAAATGGTGCATTCGGGGTCCAGCACTGGCACACTGGGTTAAGCACACATATATGAAGCGCAAGGACATGCTCGGTTTGAGATACCGATTCAAGCCCCCAGCTCCCCAGGCGTGTGTGTGTGTGGGGGGGGGGTCTGCAGGTTTTCAGGTATCTCTCTCCCCCTCTCAGTCTTCCCCTCCCCTCTCAATCTCTCTCTGTCTTATCCTAAGAAATCACAGGAGCAGTGGATTTGCAGTCCAGGCGCTGAGCCTCAGTGATAACCCTGGAGTAAAAAATAAAAAGTGACTTTACCTTCTTCTCTTCATCTTGGATGAAGCTTGAAGGAATCATGTTAAGTGAGAAAAGTCAGAAAGAGAAGGATGAGTATGGAATGATCTCACTCACAGACAGAAGTTGAAAAATAAGAAGAGAATGGAAAACAATAAGAACTTGGACTGGAGTTGGTGTATTGCACTAAAGTTAAAGACTCTGGGGTGGGGTCGGGGAGGGTTCAGGTCCTGGAACATGATAGCAGAGGAGGACCTAGTGGGGGATTGTGAAGTGGAAAACAGAGAAATGTTACACATGTACAAATGACTGTATTTTACTGTTGACTAATCCATTAATCCCCCAGTAAAGAAATTTAAGAAAAGAAAATATGCACACATAATTTAATTTCAGATGAATCAGTTTACAATCTTAAACTGGCATAATTTGTTCAACAGTTATACAATTGATTGTCCAAAAGTAAACTTGAAATTCTAGATCAGGAGTAGGTAAATGAAATGAACTTTTAGATAAGTGGGTCTTATTGACTAACATGCTTTAATTCATATCCTGGAACCTTTTTATTTTGTAGCCTTCAATTAGGAGAATTTAGTCTCTCTCTCTCTCTCCCTCTCTTTCTCTCTTGCTCTCGCTCTCTTGCCTCCAGGATTATTGCTGGGGCTCAGTGCCTATGTTACAAATCCACTACTCTTGGTGGCCAATTTCCCCCCCTTGTTTTTATTGGCTAGGACATAGAGAAATTGAGAGGAGAGGAGAAGATAGAGAGGGAGAGAGAAGGACACCTGTAGACCTGCTTCACTACTTGTGAAGTGACTCCCTTGCAGGTGGGGAGCCGGGGGCTCTAATTAGGATCATTGCACAGGTCCTTGGACTTTGTACTATGTGCGCTTAACCAGTCAGCCCATGTTGTTTTCGCTGGGCTATGTCATTTTCGCCGGGCTGGCTTCACGGGCAGGTAACAGACGACCAGGGACTCATGGTTGAGCTGTAGGCAGTATCTCTTTATTCATGCAGGACGCAGCACAATCTAAGCCGAGCTAAGCTAAACTAAACTAAAGTACCCTAAAACTCACAATGCTGTCTTTATATATACTTGCCAAGTAGGGTGGAAACAGGATGTGACATAGAGAGGGTGGAGAGGAAAGTGGTGAAAATCAGAGTGTGACAAGGAGAGGATCAGGGTGTGACAAGGAGAGGGGGTGGAGCAGGCGAGAATTCTATCACTGAACCACTAATGCCCTGGAGGGAGGGTGGTGCTTGTTAACAGCGGTTATGTAAATAGAATGAAGTGGTTATGTAAATAGAATAGTGTTAAGCAGGGGGGATTTAAACCAAATGAAACAGAAGGGGTCTCATGCATACCAACAAGCCCATGCTCGAGCCCCTGGAGGATTTTTTCTCTAGGGTTGCAGCATCAATTCTTGTTGTTGAGTTGCTAGCTTTCTGTTTCTGGAGGCGTTCATAGGGGTATTGCTTTTGGAGTCATTGAGGTAATGAAGTAAGTGATGGTTGTGACAGTCTTCTGACTGTCCTTTGCGTCTTATGAGATATCCCAAGAGTGCTTGCCTCTTTATCTCTGCCATTTCTCATTGCAGTGTTTATAGCAAGTTGTCTTGTAGGGTAAAGTTATATCTCCCCTGGAGAAAGAACAGTCTTGCTTTTGCTGTAAAGTGGCAGGCTTCTCAAGCATAGTCTAGCTCAGATTCAATTTAGCTCACTATGTACACACCATCTACCTGGATTACTATCACATTCCTGCCCGCCTGTAGAGCTTTGGGGTGCAGGGAACCAGTATGAGCATGTGCTTGTGATTAATAAAGTCCTTTGTCTTTGACCCAGAAGTTGTGTGTCTGCTGTCAGCATTCATGAAATGGTAACCTACTGATTGATTAGTTTGAAATAAGGGCAAATTCAAATCTCACACCTGTCAGTGATTATTGAAGTCTTAATTAATCCCTCTGTTTGCAGTGCGACTTTTTACTTCCACACTTCATAGAATCTGCATTTTCCAAGTCCTGAAGCTCCTGGAATTTTGCTGCATCCTTATCCTGCTTTCTCAGTGTAACTGGATGGTGCTGTACCTATCCTATTATTTAAATCAGAAGCTTCATAGTTCTTTCACTCGTCATATATATTTTAACTTACCTTTGTAGCATCACCTCTTTGTCCATCTCTCTTGCAATTCAGCATTATCTGGATTGCTGCAATTCAGCTATGGACTGAACTGTGCTCCTACATCACTCTCAGAATTCATATTCTGAAACCCTACCCCAGAAAGTGACTGTATTTGGCAACTGGGCTTTTAGGAAATAATTGCGGTTAAATGAAGCCATAAGTGGAGTAGTAATATGATAGGAATGGTGACTTTATAAGAAAGGGAACGAGAAACGAGGGATGTGTGGTGGTGCCCCAGGTTGAGCACATATGTTACAATGCTCAAGGACCCAAGTTCAATCTCCCTGGTTCCTCACCTGCAGGGGGAAAGCTTCACAAGTAGTGAAGCAGGGCTGCAAGTGTCTCTGTCTCTCTCCCTCTCTATTTTCTCCTTCCTCTCAATTTCTGGCTGTTTCTATCCAATAAATAAAGACAATAAAATAATATACTATATATATATGTATATATATATATAGTATATAATAACTTTCCTTCCCTTTCCTCTACCCCTAGCCCCAGTTAAGAAAGGTCATGTGAGGATATAGCAAAAAAAAAAAAAAAAGGTGAAATTGTGATGGAAAAGGGAGATAGGGAAAAAGAAAGACAGAAACCTGCAGCTTCATTTCCCCTTTTCATGAAGTTTGCTCCTCTCTACATGGAGACCAGGGGCTTGAACCTTGGCCCTTGTTCATAATTGCATGTACTCAATCAGGTGTGCCACTGCCCAGCTTCTTAAGGATAGTTATATAACTAGAGTTCATTCATGCACCTATAATTGTTCCTATTCATAATCATAGTCAAAAATGTTTTTATTTGACACTTCTCAAATTAGGGCTGTGTCATGTTTTAAGGCAGAAGCAACCTTGAAAAATAGAATGCATCGCCCCATTGGTCATCTGGTAAAATTGTTTTAAGACACAAATATTGTGTTCAGAGTCTGTGTTGCAAACCCATTAGTTGCAAACCCATTCGTTCATCCATTCATTCATTCACTCATTTGCTCACTCACTCACTCACTCACTCACTCACTCACTTTCAGTTACTGTTTTTTAGAAAACATGGAAAAGTGTTTTTTAGTAGAAAAGTATGTAATATTTTTTCCTGATGACCCAGGTAGCTAGGTAGGATAAATAAGATAAGTGAAAAACTGATGCAAAGAGCTAGAATGTTTAATAATTGAGGTCTACTTAAGTCTACTTATTTGTTTAATAGCCAGCAAGAATAATATAGCAATATGAGTTGATTAAAATAATTTGTATTGAGACTGAGCCTATAGAGAATTGGAAATAAGCGGTGACACACATTTTTAATGAAGACATGGATTCATCCAATTAAAGATTTTTCTGGGAGTGGTTTTTTAAAATTTTATTTATAAAAAGGAAACATTGACTGAACCATAGGATATGAGGGGTACAACTTCACACAATTCCCACCACCAGAACTCTGTATCCCATCCCCGCCCCTGATAGGTTTCCTATTCTTTATCCTTTTAGGAATATGGACCCAAGGTCATTGTGAGATGCAGAAGGTGGAAGGTTTGGCTTCTGTAATTGCTTCTCCTTTGAACATGGGCGGTGACAGGTCGATCCATACTTCTGGGAGTGTTTTAAAAGAATTACTTACAAACTTAATGAGAAAACTATTTTCAAATCTCTGAGCTCTGGTGGTGTTCTTGGTTAACAATTGTAGCCCTAGGAGTCAGGCGGTAGCAGTGGGTTAAGTGCACATGGCGCAAAGCACAAGGACCTGTGTAAGGATCCCCACCTGCAGGGGAGTCGTTTCACAGGTGGTGAAGCAGGTCTGCAGGTGTCTATCTTTCTCTCCCCCTCTCTGCTTTCCCCTCCTTTCTCTATTTCTCTCTGTCCTATCCAACAACGATGACATCAATAGCAACAACAATAATGACTACAACAATAAAACAAGGGCAACAAAAGGGAATAAATAAATAAATATTTAAAAAAACATTTGTAGCCCTGTGTAACCATGAAAGGTAACTGTTATTTTACAGTAACCTTTGTTAAGTAAGAATCATGTACGGCTTCCCATCCGAAATGGTATGTGTTTGCTTGTTGAAGTGGGTGTTCATTCCTCCATGTTCAGATACATAAGAGAGTGTATATATTTTTTTTGCCTCCGGGGTTATTGCTGGGTGATCAGTGCCTGCGCTATGACTCCATCGGAGGCCATTTTTTCCCTCCTTCTGTTGCCCTTGTTGTTGTAGCCTTATTGTGGTTATTATTGCTGTTGTTGATGTTGTTTGTTGTTGGATAGGACAGAGAGAAATCAAGAGAGGAGGGGAAGACAGAGAGGGGGAGAGAAGGTTAGACACCTGCAGACCTGCTTCACCGCCTATAAAGCGACTCCCCCGCAGGTGGGGAGCCAGGGGCTTGAATCGGGATCCTTTTGCTGGTCCTTGCGCTTTGTGCCACGTGCGCTTAACCCGCTGTGCTACCACTGGACCCCCCTCCCATAAGAAGTGTATTAAAGAGAAGTGTTTTAGGAAAATACAAGTAGACTCATATTTTTCATGTACATTTTAAAGAAAAAGAATCAATTCATTGTATATTATCCAAGTACATTATTATTATTATCTTTTTTTCTTTTGAATTCTTATTAGATAGGAGGGAAATTGGGAGGGGATATAGATAGGGAGACAGACCTGCTTCATCCTTACTGAAACATCTTTTTTGCAGGTGGGGAGCAGGGTCTTGAACCTGGGTCATTGAACTTGATATGTGTGCTTAACCAGGTGCATCACCGCCTGGCCCCCTATTATTATATTAAGTAACTGTAGCTTGCTTCTGAATGTAATAGTAAGGGTTATGTGTGTTAGCTAGTGGAAGCAGGAATGAGAAGTAGACACACCTGTAATAAGTTTATGGTTGTTTGTTTTGATACCATTCTGATAAATGCTGGAGAGATACCCAAGTCTTGTCCATCAAAGTTAATTTTAATCCTTATTTGTTCATTTAATATTTGACACTGTGACTTGTTTCTTAAAGATTTTTTTACTGTATAGTCAATAGACTAAGACTTGACTATTATTTTCAGCATAATTGGTAAACACAGTAGAGCTGGAGACCTCACCTATGAAGTCCTGTGCTCTACAGTTAAACTGCCTTGTAGGCTCCTCGACTTCATTCTTCTCAAAGTATTGGGTTAGCTGTGTTCTTATTTGTGAGAAGGCAATCTCCTAGTTTTATTTTCTTTTTTTAAGATTTATTCATTTATTAGGGGCCAGGTGGTGGCACACCTGGTTGAGTGCACATGTTACAATGCGAAAGGACCCAGGTTTGAGTCCCTGGTCCCCACCTGTAGGGGGAAAGCTTCACAGGTGGTGAGGCAGTGCTGCAGGTGTCTCTCTGTCTCTCTCTCTCTCTATCCCACCCTTCCCTCTCGATTTCTGGCTGCCTCTATCCAATAAATAAATAAAGATAATAAAAAAATTAAAAAAAGATTTATTCATTTATTAATGGAGAGAGAGAGAGAGGAGAGAGAATGAGAGAATGAGAGAGAATGAGAACACCAGCTCACCACTATGGCACATGGCTTCCCAGGATTTGAACTCAGGACTTCATGCTTGAGGATCCAACACTTTATCCACTGATCCCCTTCTCAGGCTGCCCAGTCTTCTTAACCGCTGGGTATACTCATTGTTCATTTCCTTTGCAACTTATTTTACTTTCATCAAATAAGTAATGTTTGGGTTGTGAGAGCTCATTCCTAGGACTTTTGTTTTTCCTCTCTTCACTCTTTCTCATGAACTGACAGATTTCAATACTCACTCTGTAAACTAACTTCTGCTCTACCTTCATGTTTCCTTATGCTGTAGAGCAAATCACCCTCACTTGATTATATTAGGTGCCATATACTGTGCATGTGCGAATCGGGATTGATCTTTTCTATTCTCTGGGAAAAATATTCTTATGTATATCACGGATACATCTAGTTATCAGGGCAGTTATCTTGGCATTTTTTTATATTTTCCCTCAACCTGTACAGCTTGGTAGTCTTTCTAGTTTTCTTATTTCCAAGATCTAATCTTGTCCATTCATGTTCTGAACATTATAATCCAGACTGATTTTTTGTTGTTGTTTATTCACTTATTTACTGAGCTAGTCATTTATTTCACATGCTTATTATCTGTTCTGTGCCAGGCAGTGATGTAGGTACTGAGGAGGTTACACAGTCAGTATGCATAGCATATATAACACTTTCTTGTAAGGGGGAGGACAGAGATAGTAAAATGAAATGTATAGTGCTTATTTTAGATGGTGATAGTGCTTTGAAAAAACATTAAGGCCACAGGCCAGAATGAGTTGAAGAATGAGTGTGAAGGTTCAGATACTGGGAATAGGAGCAGTTCAGCATTTTAAAAAATTACGAGGAGCTTGATAGTGTGTCTGCTTTGTCATGTGTATAACCCAGGCAGGAGCCCTGTCCCCACCTCACTGGAGGAAGCTATGATGTTTTGGTATCTTTCCTTCCATTTCTGTCTGTCTCCTTCCACCTTGGGAAAAAAAAAAAAAAAGACTCAGAACATTGAAGCCCTGGTGACAAAATAAATTAAAAAATAATAATAATAAATTATGAGGGATAATCTTTGGACACTGGGATAATATGCTATTGAGGCAGGAGAATAATCTGAATATTATTTTATTGTCCTTTAAATATGTGAAGAGTATATGTCAAGGAAAAATATATTTCTTTAGGTTCATGGAGATCAGTGAAATTCTTTGTTGGAGTGCTCCTGATTCATCTCCTGGGCTAAGTTATACTTGCCAGCTCACTTTGTATACAGATGTTTTCCTAAGTTACAGATTATACCTTCTATTTCTCACTGACTATAGGATTAAGTTCAGAGTACTTCATGTGGCCTCAAGGCCCAATCTATGCACCTTCAATATCCTCTGTCATTTTTTATACCACACTGTAATTTGTCTTGAGTGTAACGTTTGTCTCTCTTTGACATTTCTTTCTTTTTAACCTATAAGCTAAATATGGTCTCAGCAGAGGCTTTGCTTATTTGGTTTGCAACATTCGTTTTTAAAATTTTATTATTTAATTTATTTATTATTGAATAGAGACAAGAGTCTAATTGACAGGTAAGGGGGAGATAGAGAGGGAAGAGACAGAGAGACACCTGCAGCCCTGCTTCATCCCTTGTGAAGCTTCCCCTAGCAGGTGGGGACTGGGGGCTTGAACCTGGGACCTTGTGCATTGTAGTGTGTGCACTTAACCAGGTATACCACTACCTGGCCGCTGTACAGCATTATTCCTATTGTCAGCATAGAGTGTGGCACAGGACTGGCATTGAAACTAGCATTTTTTTATTGTAGAATAAAATGGTAATATGATAATATGATAATTAAGAATTGTTATGAAAATTAAATCAGTTTTTCACTTCTGATTTCAAATATGCATAATTTTATAAAAATGGGAAGGTTTGATATTAAAGTACTAATAAATACAGACATTTCATAATTCCCTATTTGGTGGGAACATCAATAGAGAAAAAAAATGTACAAAATAAAAACCAAGGGAGCCGGGCAGTAGTGGCACAGTGGGTTAAGGGCACGTGGCGGAAAGCGCACAGACTGTCATCAGGATTCTGGTTCGAGCTCCCAGCTCCCCACATGCAGGGTGTTCGCTTTACAGGTGGTAAAGTAGGTCTGCAGGTGTCTTTCTCTTCCCCTCTTTGTCTTCCTCTCCGTTCTTGATTTCTCTCTGTCCTATCCAACAACGACAGCGATAAAAACAATAATAACAACAAGGGCAATAAAAGGGAAAATAATTAAAAAAAATGAGATTGAAAAGCATTGTAAATGTATTCCTATATTCATATAAACTGGAAAAGAGTACCTGGTGTTTGCTTACAGATTTCTTCAAAGTAACACTAGAATGAAGAAAGGGAATTATTTTATTTTCCAAGTATTGTAGAAAATCAACAATTGCCTGAAGAAAGGAGAAGTTAAAGGTAAAGATGCAGGAAAATATCAATAGTTCTTTTCATATGCACTGAAAGAACTGATAGACAACGGAATAGCCTCAGAATTACTCAGAGCAGTGAACTGAAGGTTCTGAGTTCAAGAAGTGTTTCAACCCAAGGGAATTACTTCTTCTTTCTTGTGATATTCTGAGACTGTTTTGTTGATGAGTTCTCAGCTTCTTGTTACTCTTTTGTTCTTCCTCTGAGGAAACTGATTTCTAAGGTCAGAGAAGGAGGATTAACAGGATAGTTTACCTGAAAATGCTTACTTTGCCTTGTGTGTAACCAGGTTTCGAGCCAAGACCTTGCTGCACTGATGCTTTGGTGCAATGGTGTCCGTTTCTCTCTCCCTCTGTCCATTGGTCTCTGTCTCTATCAGAAAAAGTTGGCTTGGAGTCACCAGGAATGGTGAGGCCCCAATGATAAGCAACAAACAAACAAACAAACAAGCAAAAACAAACAATACACAGAAGGAAGTAAATGTGATGATGGTGTATTATTTATATTATTGATCTATTTACTGATAGTATTGGGGAACTGTTCTTTTCAAGTGAATGTGAATGTTTTTAAGAAGCTATATTTGTAAACATTGCCTTTTTGTATATAAATCCTTGATTCTGAAAAATATCATTTATTACTATTTCTAAATAAATTGAGGTAGACTTTTTCAATGTGGACAGATACATTTGTTGTTATTTTTAAAAGAGTCATATTTCTTGAAATTTAGGGTTTATAAAGACAAAACTAGTTTTCAGAGGTTACTTAATACATCTTGCTGACATTTCTTTCCAGAAATTAGTTTATTCTCAACATGTAAGTTTTCACAACCATGTTAAAATGAGTTTATTCTATGAACTTGTACAGAAACTTACATATTGCTAAAATGTTATCAAAAGACCTTTTAAATAGTGCCAAGAATTGAATTATATATTTAGGTTTATTCTTAATACTAGCAGCAGGAAGAGCACATTGTGAGCTAAATTGGTTAATTGAAGTTGGAATCAATACTACCTTTATACATAGATCACATACCAGAAGATAATTTAAAACTAGATTAAGATAATCTTGAAGACTAATATGCTTCAAATATTTTTGTGAATAAAATCACACAGACATATAGAACATATACTTTCATGAACTGACAGCACTGACAGCAGTATTTTTTAAAAATTTATTTATTAATGAGAGGGCTAGGAGGAGAGAACAAAAGAACCAGACATCATTCTGGTACATGTGCTGCTGGGTATCAAACTCAGTACCTCATGATTGAGAGTCCAACACTTTATCTACTGCACTACCTCCCAGACCACCTGGACAGTAAAATTTTAAATTATTAGTAACCACAACTTAAAAGCAGTATACATTGGTAATAAGAGTTTTCTCCTTGTGATGGGAATTTTCAAAATTTCATCTGTTACACAAATTTAGTACAATGTGTTGAACGTATTGCTTTGACAGTGGTGCTTTGACAGATAGTGAAAATCTGCTAACCCTTGCTATTCAAGTATTTGTATATTCCAAGCAGTATAGGCAACATCTGGTAACTATAAAAAGAGCTTAGATTATATGGAATAAGAACTAGAGTCTCACTCTGTTATACCTGATGCCAAGACTACAGTCAGGTCCTTGTTTCTGCAAATCTAGTGCTCTGTCACTGCGCAACTTCCCAGACTGCCATCTGACAGCGTTTTAGAATGCCCACTCTCATGCTTCATTTAGAACTACTGAGTCAGAGCCTACATTTAATAGTATGTATGGTTTACTGATATACACATTCAAATTTGAAAATGACCAAATACTTTTTTTTTTGATGAGCTATTAGTGTTTGTGGTATTCTTTATGAAAGCATTTCTTTCTTTTTTTTTTCTTTCTTTTAATTTAAGAGATTTTTAACCCTCTTTACTCTCAACTATTTCTTGTTTTCTTTCAAACCTCAGATTCTTTATTCAGTAAGCAGTACACATATTTACATCTATTTTTTTAAGTTTTTTTTTTTTTTTTTTTTATTTCACCAGAGCAGTGCTCTGGCTTATGGTGGTCACAGGGGATTGAACCTGGGACTTTGGAGCCTCAGGCATGAGAATCTCTTTGCAGAACCATTATGCTATCTACCCCTGCCACCCACAACTATTTCTTGTTTATATCTACCACTTTTTCAACTCATATCTCCTACTTCTAAACTTGGATTGCTTTCTTTCAACTTACAACTTCACTGATGAAGGATGAATATGGGCTGATCTCACTCATAGGCAGAAGTTGAAAAGCAAGATCAGAAGGGAAAACACAAAGCAGAACTTGGACTGGAGTTGGTGTATTGCGCCAAAGTGAAAGACTGGTGCAATGGAACAAGATGGCAGAAGAGGACCTAGTGGGGGGTTTACTGTCATGTGGAAATGTTACACATGTACAAACTATTGTATTTTACTGTCAACTATAAACTATTAATTCCCCAATAAAGAAATAAAAATAATTAAAAGACTTGTTTCATACCCATGATTCTCCTGTCTTCTGCTGGCATTCTTGAAACTAGTCATATACTAAAGTCTTAACTTTAGTCTTATACTAAAGTCTTTACAAGGAGAGTAGAACCTCAGACCCCTCACACTCTGAGAGCTGGTACTAGTTAAAATCAGTCAATGTGAAAGTATTGTTTAAGTTTCAGCCCATAGTCTGGCACAAGTAATGATTTTTTTTGTAGCTCTTTCTTTTTTTTTTTTTTTCCTTTTATGCTTTTAAGCTTCACTAACAAATCTTGGCTGTATAATTGAAAAATACAAAATGAATTTTCTCTTGATCAAATTGTGTGGATCTTTGAGACTATTTTAGAAGTAAAGACAACTATCAATCCAAAACCTATAGATTTCTTTTGCTTTTTTTTTTTTTTTTTTTCCTCCAGGGTTATTGCTGGCCTCGGTGCCTGCACCATGAATCCACCGCTCCTGGAGGCCTTTATTTTCCCCCTTTTGTTGCCCTTGTTGTAGCTTCGTTGTGGTTATTATTATTTCCCTTGTTGATGCAATTCATTGTTGGATAGGACAGAGAGAAATGGAGAGAGGAGGGGAAGACAGAGAGGAGGGGAGAAAGATAGACACCTGCAGACCTGCTTCACCGCCTGTGAAGCGACTCCCCTGCAGGTGGGGAGCCGGGGGCTCGAACCGGGATCCTTACGCCGGTTCCTGCGCTTTGCGCCACATGCGCTTAACCCACTGCGCTACCGTCCGACCCCCTTCTTTTGCTTTTTTATTCTTGGTCTTTACTCCTGGGAAAAAAATTAATAAATTCATGGAGCACTTTTTCTCTCTCAGACAGGATATGCATTTGTCAAGTGGTCTGTTAGAAAAAAAAAAACAAAATAATAAGTGGCCAAAAATAAAATAATAATTGTTTCTATAGTTAAATCAAATTTATGACAGTGGATTCTTCAGAACTCAATGAATTCTATACTTGCACCATAAAAAAAAAAGGTTCTTGTTTTTACTGAAATTTTGAAATAGTTATCTGTGTAATTGCTTCTGTGCTGGTCATGGGTGTTGACAGGTTGATTAATACCCCCAGCCTGTTCCAGTCTTTCCCTAATGGGGCAGGGTTCAGGGGAGGTGGGGTTCCAGGACTCATTGGTGAGGTCATCTGCCCAGAGAAGTCAGATTGGCTCCATGGTAGTATCTGCAACTTGATGGCTGAAAAACAATAAGATAAAAAGAAGAACAAGGGGGTCGGGTGGTCGTGCAGTGGGTTAAGCGCATGTGGCACAGAGCACAAGGACCGGTGTAAGGATCCCGGTTTGAGCCCCCAGCTCCCCACCTGCAGGGGAGTCGCTTCACAGGTGTTGAAGCAGGTCTGCAGGTGTCTGTCTTTTCTCTCCCCCTCTGTATTCCACTACTCTCTCCATTTCTCTCTGTCCTATCCAGCAACGAACAGCATCAACAATGGCAATAATGGTGACCACAACGAGGCTGTGACAACAAGGGCAACAAAAGGGGGGGAAAATGGCCTCCAGGAGAGGTGGATTCGTGGTGCAGGCACCAAGCCCAGCAATAACCCTGGAGGAAAAAAAAAAAAAAGAAGAACAAATTGTTTAGTAATCATGAATCTAAAGTTAAGAATATAGTAAATGAGATTTTGGGTCTTCATATTGGAAGAAGCTAGGAAGTCTATTTTAGGTATATTCCAAGGGACCCATGACTTGACTAATTTTTGCCTGAACTGGATAGCTAACATGCAGGTGAGCCGAAAATATTGTCTAGAAAGATGGTGTCAGAGTTGGAAATAGGGCTAGAAAGCTGGATCAGGGCAGAGAAGAGCTCCCAAATATGGGAAAAGTATATAGATACCGCTAACTGTAAACCCCATTGATCTGACCCAGGACCTATATCTGTCTATACTTAGCATAGGAGACTGTGCAACCTCTGCATCCCAGTGGGTCTCAACTCACATTCCATGGTCACAGATAGGAGCATTCTGGATGCATTCATTTTAGGACCAGCCTTCCTTGAGGTTTTCTTCTTCTTAACAGATGTTTCACAGAACACTTTAAATTCTTTTTTTATTTTCTTGCCTCTAGGGTTATTGCTCGAGCACAGCTACCTGCACTATGAATCCACTGCTCCAGGCAACCATTTCTTCTCCTCCTCCTCCTCATTATTATTATTATTATTATTATTTATTTTATTATATAGGACAGAGAGAAGTTGAGAGAGGAGGGGAAGATAGAGAGGAAAAGAGAAAGATAAGACACCTGCAGACCTGCTTGGCTGTTTGTGAAATGTCCCCCTGAAGGCAGGGAGCAGGGGCTTGAACTCTGATCCTTGCATGGGTCCTTGTGCTTAGTGCTATGTGCGCTTAACCGAGCATGCCACTGCTAGGCACCCTAATTTTTTAAAATGATCTCTATATATTGGATAGAGACAGCCAGACATTGAGAGTATAGGGGAAAAGGAAGTGAGAGACACCTGCAGAACTACTTCACTGCTCTCAAAGCTTTCCCCCTGTAGGTGGGGACCAGGGGCTTGAACTCAGGTCCTTGTGCATTCTAACATGTGCACTCAACCAGGTGTGCCACCACCTGGACCCATCAGAACACTTCTTATGAAGCCCAGTTTTTATTTTTTTCTCTTTCATAATTACACTACCTTTGGTGCCTTATTTAAAGACACCACGTAGTTATAGATACTGAGTATTTTTTATTTTTATATTTTGTTGCTTAGAGATAGAAGTTGAGAGAGACAGAAGGAGAGAGAAAGACAACCACAGCACTGCTTCATCACTCATGAAACTTTCCATTAGGAGCTGAGGACCTGGGACTGAGGATTTGAACCCAGCTCCTTGTGCATGGTCATGTCTGCACTCAAACAGTTGTGCCATCATCTAGCATCCTGATATTTTCTTCTATCCTTATTCCTAGACGTTTTCATAGCCATTTGTTTCATTGTAATTCACTGGTACATGCTGACTTAGATGTTTCCTTTTGTCCTGTTTCCTTATCTTTCCCCCATCTCCAGGGCTTTGCCTCTCTGGTCTAATTTTCTCAGAAAAAGAGAAACAGAGAAGTAAAACATCTCTGAAGCTTTCTTCAGTGAGATGGGGACTGGGGTTGAACCTAGGTTACATATGTGACAAACCAGACATATTATCCAAATGCCTGATTTTGTCAGCATGACAGTTTTTTTTTTTTTTTCCTGTAATGTGTGACACTTGGGCCAAGGTGGTTTGTTTGTTGCTTGTTTTTGCTTATGGATATTCAGTTACTCCAGTGTCCTTTGTTGAAAAAAAAAGTTCTTTCCTACATTGAATTTATTTATTTATTGCCACCAGGCTTGGTGAAGGCACTATAAATCACTGCTCTTTTCCCCTTTTTTTTTTTTTTTTAAAAAAAGTTTGTTTTAGATAGAAGAGAGAAATTGAGAAAGGAGGCAGAGGGGGGATAGAAAGGAAGAGAGAAAGATAGACACCTTCAGACCTTCTTCACTGCTCCATAAGTATCCCCCCGTAGGTGGGGAGGAAGGGCTCAAACCCTGGTCTTTGTACATGGTAATATGTGTGGGTGCCCAGCCCCCACTGAATTGTTTTTATGTCTTTCTCAGAAATCGCTTTGGCAAATATAGACACATTTATCTGCAAAATTTTCTTCTGTTCCAGTGTGACCTAGTTGTTTATCATTCTGCTCATACCACATAGTTTGGATTGCTGTGGGTATAGAATTGGTCTTGAAATTGGGCAGACTGGTTTTTTCTACTTCTTCTAGTTCAATTTTTTTTATTTGTTAATTTATGTTTCTATATATAAACACTGATTTTTTGGTCTTTACCTACAAAGGATCTCTCTTGGCTGTTAGTAGAAATTAGATTAACTTGCTGATCAAATTGTGGAGACAACACTTTTTTATGTTGAATAATACTTAAACACTATCTGCATTTATTCATAACTTTGGCTTCTTTCATTAGCATTTGATAGTCTTCAACATCTAAGTCATATACAGTTTATTAATTTCACTTTCTCATAATTCATTTGTTTGGACATAAATGTTATACTTTAATTTCAGCAATTGTTTTTTTATTTCTGTATGTAAAAGGGATATGGTTGAATTTTATAAGTTGATGTATAGTCCATGTTCCTTGCTGTACTCACTTATTTTTTTCTAGGATTTTATTTTGCCTTCGTAGATTCTTTAGGATTTTCTTTTTATGCCATTTGAAAATATGGATGGTTTTTATTTTTGCCTTTCTGACTTGTATGTCTTTTCTTACTGCATTGCATTGGCATCCCAGCACTATGTTTAATAAGAATATTGAAAATGCAAGTCTTTGCTTTATTTCCAGTCTTAGTAAGACAACATTCAGTGTTTCAAATTCAGTATAATGCCAGCTCTAGGTTTTGTATGCGTGTGTATAAATTTCTCTATCAATCTAATATAATTATGTCACTACATTTCAGTTTCAGAAAAGTAGTACTTTTGCTTTTGATACTCATCTAGTTTTTTACTTCTCATGATAGAAATAGCTAGAATGTAGGTAGCTATTAACACTTAATAATTTATGCATCTTAGCAATGTTCGAATCACCACTTTTGATACTAAGGGCACTATGGAGACTAGCATCAGGGGTTCAAGTGACTCCACCTCCACTGGTACTTTAATGCTCAGTAGAATTATTATGTCTTATATTCTCATTTACCCAAATTATGAATGTATATTTAGGATTAATGATATACTGGTTGAGATTCTAGATTCTGAATTCTTCTTTATAGTGTATTGATTTTTGGTTCCTTATAAATTAGAATTTCACAAGTTATTTCTTTCAATCACTTAATGGTATTTTATGATTTTAGGAGTTGACATAGATGAAAGAAAAGGAACATTTTCTGGGCAGCACAGGAATTTTTTTTTCCTTCCCCTGTGAGATGGTTTGAATATTTTAGATACAAGGCTTCTGCCATTTAATGAAGTTACAATAAAATACATTGATCAATAGATTGGTAGTACAGTGCTCACTAGATTACTAAACAACCAATATTTTCTAAATGAATTCATTCAGTTTAGACTTTTGATCTGTCCCTTCTAACCTTTGACAACACTCCAAGGTTTTGCTGCTATGTGTGAGAACTCAGATAAGCCTCAAACTTGGATTCTGTCTGAAGGTATAATGAGCTACCACCCTAGCCATTTGGCACATCACCCATGTTTTTTTAGAGGGGGAAAAAAAAAAAAGCCTTTTAGTGGAGTGGGCTTATTTTACTTTAGCAGTTTTCTATGTTATAAAGTTTAATTGCAAGTTTAAATGAACAGAAGTAAATTTGTGCACATATGGCATTAAAGTATGTTAACTTTAGGGGAGAGAAATAATATGAATAATGCTTTGAGATGTTTTTCTGTGCCAGAAACAAAAGCATAACATTCTGAAAAGTGTATTTTCACTGCAATGTACCTGTCTAAGAAAAGTGTAATATGTTTTACTTTTACTTTTTTTTTCTTGGATCATGGGCAGTTCTAAAAATAGAATAAGGTTTGTAGCCTAGTAATGGTTTTGTAAACATGAGTGTAACTGGGCAAATATCTGTTGTGAATTTTCTACAAGTCTATTGATGTCATTAAACACAAGCATATTGTATTTCAGAATCATGTAGTCAGCTTCACTGTTACTGACAGTTGGTGCATTAGTTCATGTTAAATGGAATATCTGTTTAAACTATTCTTGGCATTTCCTAGATTAGATGAATTATGAATTTGATTATTAAAATTAACCTTTTATGTTCATCTGGTATGTTGTTCTGAGCCAATGTCCTTT
This sequence comes from Erinaceus europaeus, assembly GCF_950295315.1. Lineage (NCBI taxonomy): Eukaryota > Metazoa > Chordata > Mammalia > Eulipotyphla > Erinaceidae > Erinaceus > Erinaceus europaeus. The sequence continues at coordinate 18,368,704 of NC_080172.1, read as the reverse complement.
GATACTAAGTCTTAATCTCTGTGTTCATACAAAAATATCTTTATTCAGGTATATATTTAATGCAAAGTATATTTTGTTTGATATGTATTTTTCAGTATATGTTTTTTGTTTTTACTTACCAATATTTCAGAAGTATATTTTGCATGAGCCAGAAGAAAGATTAACATATTCTAAGTGTGGCTTTTTCTTTCTTTTCTCAAATTTGCAAAGGATGTTTGGGGAATAACAGAAACAACAATTAACCTAAATTCTACTAATATCGATAAATATTAAAATATATTTGACTTCCAAAATATATACTAATTGATATCTCCCTCCCTATCATGATACTCTCTGTGTTTTAAGAAGATTTTGTTAAATTATTTAAAGAGAGAAGATTCTAAAAAATCATGCTTGGCTATTATGTCATAGGCAGATGGATCTTCTCATTACACTATTTATTTTATTCCTCTTCATGAATTTGTCATTTTTCTTATTTTTAAAAAGCAACTGCACAAATTATTGCTCAAATCTCTTTTTTTTTCCCCTTTGGTGTAACTCTTATGCACCTCAATGTGTCCATATTCAACTTGTATGTTTAGATACATACACTACTGAAGATCTCTCTGGGAGCATTTGTGAACTGTTTGATTAGAAGAGAGACATTTTGATTATTTTTAGTGTGTTATGCAATGTATCATTCTTAAACTTTATTTACTTATAATAAATATTTGTGGTCAATGTAAGGACATTGAATGTAGCATGGGGTGCCTTCATAAAGATGAATCATTGATCAAGTTAATTTTTAAATGTTTTTCTGTGAAGGAAGTTGTGGTGGTCCTATTTTGATAGATTAAATAGTCTGAGGCAGAGGTTAATGGATTACATGATGTAACCAAACCTTGAAATGGGAAGCGATATATTTAAAAACATTTGAATTTCTCTGGGGGGGGTGAAATAAGTTTTGTTTGTTGTTTTTGCCTCCAGGGTTACCACTGGGGCTCTGTGCCTACACTACAAAGCCCCCTCCCTCCCATTTTATTCCATAGCAGGGAGGAGGTGAGAAGGGAGGGGAGGGGAGAGGGAGAAAGGTGGCTGGGTGGTGGCACACCTGGCTGAGCTCAGGTAACAATGCACAGGATGAGCTCAAGCCCCCAGTGCCCACCTGCAGGGGTAAAGCTTTGCGAGTGGTGAAGCAGTGCTGCAGTTGTCTCTCTGTCTCTATCCTCTATCATCTCCTTCCCCCATCCATTTCTGGATGTCTCTGTCAAATAAATAAAGATAATACATAAAATTAAAAGAGAGAGAGAGAGAGGAGAAAGAGGAACCTGCAGACCAGCTTTACTGCTCAAGAAGCATCCCCATTGCAGGTGGGTGAAGTAAGTTTTTCTACGGGTTTGAAGGTATGAAGACTAATGCATGAAAATGTATATAGTATTAGATTTCCCAAATAATAAATGTGGATTTTACTTGCTATGTATGTTGACTATATTGTGTGACATTTATTTTATATATGATTTTCTTAAGGCTTATCTTTGCCTAGGATTCAGAAATAGCTTGTATAATATAGACCAACTAGTGAAAACTAGATAGGGCTTGGGGTGTTTAGAAAACACTAAATGTGAAACCCTATTCCTTTAGTCCTAGAATATTCTCTTCAAGTTTCTCCAGTGTTAAAATTGACTGAGGAACACCTAATTCTGATACCACAAACGTGTATCAGAAAAAAGGAATTGGTCAAAGACTTGCTTAAACCAATTGGGGTTGAACTTATCTTCTGGACTCTGATAAGAAATTGTGCGAGGAACTCCTATTTCACAATGGTCAAGTGGTAGAAATGTTAGAGAAAATGCATTCTGGGTGTTTGCAGCTGGGAAGTGAAAAAAGTTGGTACATTGACCTGGTATACAGATAAGTTTAGTCAGGATTTTAGTTTATGAAGTAGTAAGTGGACCACCTATTTATTTATCTGCTTCTTGTTAGCTATTGCCTGAAAACAGAAAACTTGTCTGTTTTTTCTTCCATTCCCTTGTGCCTGGACCAGCTGGCAGTTAAAAAGTAACTGGCAGGGGAGTCGGGCTGTAGCGCAGCGGGTTAAGCGCAGGTGGCGCAAAGCACAAGGATCGGCATAAGGATCCCGGTTCGAGCCCCGGCTCCCCACCTGCAGGGGAGTCGCTTCACAGGCGGTGAAGCAGGTCTGCAGGTGTCTATCTTTCTCTCCTCCTCTCTGTCTTCCCCTCCTTTCTCCATTTCTCTCTGTCCTATCCAACAACGACAACAACAATAATAACTACAAGAACAACAAAAAAAACAGCAAGGGCAACAAAAGGGAATAAAAAAAAAAGTAACTGGCAGGCAAATGATGATGATGACAATAATAATAATCAGTCTTCACATTGAGAAAGGCCACATTCATTGCCATGACCACAATAGACAACTTTAGGTAGAGGATTAATAATTATTTTTGTATTACTTTCAAACAGGATATTACTGATTATCTCGAGGTCATGATTGTTTCTCAGAAAAAATAACACATACATGCTTTTGGTAAGTGAAGGACATCCTAAGGCACAGATTGAGTGAACACAAGGACTAGTCAGTCATGCCATCTAATTTTAGAAAAAAAAAGTTTTAAAGTAATTTTTTTTTTTAATTAGAGAGCGTGGGTGTGATTAAGCCTAGGACTTTCCACATGCAGCTCTGTGCATCACCACTGGGATTATCTACCTTCCTCAAGAAAGCGGTTTTATTTCAGGGTTACAACATTGAAAATCACTGGTTATAGAACAGTTCATATGGTTACCAGAATGCAGTATCGCTTCCTTTGAGATACTTTTGGCACCTGTTTGAGAATTCTGACTGGGATTTGTGAAGCAGTGAGAATTTTATCTGGTACACACCAGTTTCCTAAGCAATCATAGGATTCAGGCAAATGTTAGCTTCTGAATTCTCATGCAGAATTGTAGTCAGCCTATAAATTTAAGAAGTCCATGGTTCTATTATGTAATAAGTATTTTCTTATTTATTATGTCATTTAGAAGATAAAATATATCTGTGGAGCAGTAGCTATTCATTTATCTTTTTTAATGACAGAAACCTGTTGGAGGTTAGTGTATTCTGCAAACACCTATCACAGGGAGATGAGAAATTAAACTCATGTATCTATCAACAACTGCACTGCAAGCCACTAAGCCTCCTGCCAAATGATTAAAAAAGAAGGGAAAAAAATACCTACTTGTGTATATGTATAGGTAGATATATATAAGAATAGAAATCATAAATAGTATTTGACCAAAACTTCTACATCCTTCCTAATTAATGCAGTTTATAAATCAGTTGAGTGCTAACATTGGCAAAAAAAAAAAGTAGCCCCATGGGCCCGGTGGTGGCTCACCGGGTTAAGCGCACATAGTAGGGAGGGCGAGGACCTGTGCAAGTCCCTGGCTCCTCACCTGCAGCGGGGTGGTTTCATAAGCGGTGAAGCGGGTCTGCAGGTGTCTGTCTTCCTCTCTCCCTCTGTCTCTCCCACCCCTCTCAATTTCTCTCTGTCCTACCCAATAAAATGGGAAACATGGCCGCCAGGAGCGGTGGATTCCTAGTGCTGGCATCGAGCCCCAGCGATAACCCTGGATGGAAAAAAAAAATCCTTATTGTCTGCTGAGAATAGAATTGGTTTCCAATTATTTCATAATTCTTCTTTTTTTTTTTTTTACCCCTGAAATTCTTTTCTTTTATAATAGGTTCTTTTTTGTTATTTATTATTATTATTATTATTATTATTATTACTTTGAGAAAGATGCAGAGAGAGAAAGACACAGTGAGAAACACCAGAGCACTGCTCAGCTCTGGCTTATGGTGGCGTGGGAGATTGGACCTAGGACTTCGGACTCAGGCATGAGAGTTTCTTTGCATAACCATTATGCTATCTACTCCCAACCCACAGTTCTTCAAGTATTTAGTCTATTTAGAGAGAAGAGTTTGTCAGAAAATGAAGAAGGGGCCATAGTTTCTGCTTCCACATCACTTCATATGCAACATGATACTTTTCTAGAAGTTTCTTTTAGTTTCAGAAGTTTTCTTTTAGGTACTTGATAATACGCCACAAAACTGGGAATTTACATATACAGAGACACATACACATGTGTGCATACTTATATAACTGCAAAGAATACTGAATATGAACCATACTCTCTTGCCAAATTTTAGGAGCACAATACAGTATAGTTACCACATTATCGTGCTGGATCACTTGATAATTCTGTTTTTTGTATTTTATCAACGAACTTCCATACTGTTTTTGATAGCAGCCAGGACATTTTACATTCCACATTTCCTAACAACAGTGGAGAAATTTCTTGAATTACTTTGATTGTCAGTCTATGACATGCTTATGTGTGTGTGTGTGTGTTGTGTATGTATAGTATTCATATAGTATGTATATTATATCAATATTTATATATTTCTTATCTATATAAAAGCTACATCTCTTGATCCTTAGGTTATTTTGTTACTGTCCTTTCCAATAAGGTAATTATTTGTATCAACAATAAAAACATCTTACACTTAAAAACAGATATTCTGCTTTAGAATTTTTTAGTATTTATTTTCCCTTTTGTTGCCCTTTGTTGTTGTTATTATTGTTGTTGTTATTGATGTCGTTGTTGTTGCATAGGACAGAGGGAAATGGAGAGAGGAGGGGAAGACAGAGAGGGGACAAGAAAATTGACACCTGCAGACCTGTTTCAAGTCTTGTGAAGCAACTCTCCTGCAGGTGGGGAGTAGGGGGTCACTAACTGGGATCCTTACTCCAATCCTTGAGCTTCCTGCCACATGCGCTTAACCCGCTGCGCTACCGCCTCCTGCTTTAGAATATTTTTATGCATTAACGCATCTGATCCTTTTAAAAATATTTTTATTATGTTTTATTTTAATGAGAGCGTGATACAGAGAGAAAGACCAGAACACTGCTCAGCTCTGGCTTATAAAGGTGCTGGGAATTTAACCTGTGACCTCAGCGCCTCAGGCATGAAGTCTTCTGCATAACCATTATGCTGTCTACAGAGCCCAGCCCATCTGATTTTTACAGGCCTGAATAGTTAAGTCTCTTAGAGTTATGGTGACTTTTTCCAAGAACCTATATTATATATCTAAAAATTGAACTTCATTATCCAAACTTGTATTTGTACACTTGTAAGCCAAAATGTAAGATATTTGAAAGTTCCTGTTTAATTAGAGAGTTCTATAACTTTTTAAAATTAATTATTTACTCTCTTTTGTTGCCCTTGTTGCTTTATTGGTGTAATTATTATTGTTGTCTTCGTTATTGTATAGGAGAGAAATGGGAAGAGGAGGGGAAGACAGAGAGGAGGAGAGAAAGATAGACACCTGCAGACCTACTTCACCACTTGTGAAGTGACTCCCCTGCAGGTGGGAAGCCTGAGGCTCGAACCAGGATCCTTCAGCGCTGGTCTTTGCACTTAAGCCGCTGCGCTGCCTCCCTACTCCCCTAGTTCTATAACTTTTGAAGTTATACTTTCATTAGCTTTTCTTCCTTAGACTGAGCAAAAGGTTTTTTAATTTTATTTATTTATTTATTTCCCCTCTTGTTGCCCTTGTTTTTTATTGTCGTTTTAGTTATTATTGCTGCTGTTGTTGATATCGTCGTTGTTGGTTAGGACAGAGAGAAATGGAGAGAGGAGGGGAAGACAGAGAGGGGGAGAGAAAGATAGACACCTGCAGACCTGCTTCACCACCTGTGAAGCGACTCCCCTGCAGGTGGGGAGCCAGGGGCTCGAACTGGGATCCTTACACCTGGCTCTTGCACTTCACACCACATGCGCTCAACCCTCTGTGCTACCTCCAGACTCCCAAGCAAAAGGTTTTTATAGTATTAATAAATGGCATGAATATTTTACTTTGAATCTAGAATGCAAGAAAACAAGTAAAATGTGTAGGGAATTCTGTTATGAGCTAGCAAATTCTTCGGCTTTAATTTGAATTCACTGAAGAGGGTGGACTTTGTAGATTCACAGTTAATGAGCCATTTCTCTTAAAGTATTTTGCCACTATGGGATTGCGTACACTTAGAATTGACAGTTGGAAACGTGCTGAGATAGGAAAAAAAAAAAATAAATAAAAGCTGTCTCTCTGGGCACATGCTACCAGCTGGTGAGGCTTCCCAAAGCAAAATATTTTATGTAATAGAATAGTTTTCAGATATCACTCCAGCTATATATATATATATATATATATATATATATATATATATATATGGTCATTTTTAGTTTCTGTGCTATCATCAAATTATCAAATAGATTTTTTTTTCAGCTTGACACCTTTTGTATTTTGATTTTGTTTTTTTCCTTTAACTAATGCACTACTTACCTCCAAGTATAGGTAGTATGGTAGAATCAAACTTGGGACCTTTCACATATAAGACATTTCCCCAGCCGCTGCGCACTATGGCACAACTTTCCATTTTGCTAACAATCATTCTTTTTTTAAAAAAAAAAAATTTTATTTATAAAAAGGAAACACTGACAAAAACCATAGGATAAGAGGGGTACAACTCCACACAATTCCCACTACTACAACTCTGTATCCCATCCCCTCCCTTGATAGCTTTCCTATTCTTTATCCCTCTGGGAGCATGGACCCAGGGTCATTATGGGGTGCAGAAGGTGGAAGGTCTGGCTTCTGTAATTGCTTCCCCACTGAACATGGGTGTTGACAGGTCGATCCATACTCCCAGCCTGTCTCTCTCATTCCCAAGTGGGGCAGGGCTCTGGGGAAGCGGGGTTCCAGGACACATTTTTTAAAAGCAACTTAAGACATTTTAATAATAGATTTTGCTTATTAAATATCCTGCCAAACTATCCTTCAAGTGTGAAGGAGAAATCAAAATAATAAAAAGCATGATATTCCAGAGGATGGCCTCATTTTTAACAGCTACATAGTGCTCCATTGTGTGCATGTGTATACGACATTTCCTTAGTTATTCGGCTGTGCTGGGCATTTGGAGTGCTTCCAAGTTTGGGCCGTTACAGACTGTGCTGCTGTCAACACTGGTGTGAATAGGTCTTTCTGGATTGTTGGTTTTTGTTTTCCCTTTATAAATCCTAGCAGAAGGATTGCTAGCTCATAAGGTGGGTGCATTTCTGATGAATCTCTGGACTGTTTTTCATAGGGGTTGGATCAATTTACGTTCCCACCAGTAATGTACAAGAGTTCCTCTCCCCCCCACCCACAGCCTCTCCAGCAGTTGGCGTCTCTGTCTTTTCTAATGTGTGACATTCTCACACGTATACCGTGGGATCTCACTGTACTTTTTGTCTGCATCTCCCTAATCAAAGTCACCATTGGCTTTGAATATTTTTTCATATGTGTGTTGGCCCTTTAATCTTTTCTTTGGATAAGATTCTGCCCATACCTTTCCCCTATTTTTCAATGAGGTTATTTTGTTATTGTTGAATTTGGTGAGTTCATTGTGAATTTTAGTTATCAATCCTCTGTCATATGACACGAAGATTTTTTTCCCCCCACTCCATGGTAGGGGGGAGTCTCTTTGTTGTGGTAGTGATTCCCTTTGCCTTTTGCTGTGCAAAAGCTTTTCAGTTTGCTGTAGTCCTATTGGTCTACTTTTGCTTTTGTTTTCCTTGAGATTGGATTTGAATCTGTGAAGATGTTGCGAGCCATTCTTTTTTCAAATATTTCATCTTCCCCCTCATTTCCTACATTCCACTTGTATGTGTGTTAGACTATTTTGTCCTTGCTCCACAGGTCACTTTCATTTTGGATAGCTTTTCTTACTGTATTTTCATATCCTTTTGTCTGTTACTCCACAGTGTTTAATCTGCTGTTAAATCTACCTGCTAATTTTTTCAGCTATTTTGTTTTTCAGTTATTTGTAGTGCCAGTTCTTTCTCCTGTCTGTTTTCCTTTGTCTGAAAACAGTTGTCTGTTTGTTTACAATGAGAATGGAAATTCAAACACCAATAATTCTACTATGGCTGAAAGCTGAAATCTAACGAGTTATTTTATTTTTAAATATATTTGCTCAATGTAGTAGGAATAGAAGGATTTAAGCAAACAAGTGTTTTCTTTCTCTCCCTCATTAGAATACTTTGGAGTGTGTCTTCAACTAGGAAAGTCCATGTTTCTTAGAACAATGATTCCCATTCTTGTGTTTAGTAAATTGGTTTTAAATATTAGTATTTTCTTCTAAATACATGCCACATGTTTGCAGGCATGAGTCTTTTTTATTCATTCATTGTTGAAGAATTGTATTGGTACATCTATAGTGTGTACGATGCTACAATAAAGTCAGATATAATTCTTGTTTTACGCTGTCCCCTTCAGTGAGAAAATGAGAATCAGAAAAATCATGATGGAATGCTAAGTGAAGTAACTAAGGCAGTTTATTACTAGGGGGAATTACAGTTCATTGGCAGAATCAGTGAAAACTTAATGTATGCGGAAGCATTTGATTGAAATGGAAGCTTAGTCCAATGAGTCCTTGATTTCTGTAAGCAGTAATAGGTGGACATTATCCCTTGTGGCCTTGTAGCGTTTCAAGAAATTAACATGTTTTGATGCAAGCAAATTGTTGTTACTGTATTTATCATGTGCACACAACCCCCCCCCCCCAAATAGGAGAGATTTTTCTGTTAATAGAACCTGATGTAGTCTGGGAAATGTTTATATATCTATATCTGCATCTACATCTATATATCTATATATCAACCAGAAAAGTCAAGTAGCAAGAAACCATATCATATGTATTATATGTTACTTTTATAGCATTGGAACCCCTCAAAATAAGTTGGAAATATCACACCATATTACAACTAATAAGTGTATGTTTCCTGAGAACATTTGTCTTCATCATCACTGTATAGTGATCAGAATCAGGAAATTTAATATTGATACAGTATTAACATTCTGTAAGTCGTCTTTAAATTCTGTCACGTAAGATGCTTAGTAGTTAATACTTCTTCTGTCTGGAGGTGAATTCCAGCTCATACATTGTACTTAGTTGTCAAGTCTCTTTCTTCTTCTTTTATCTGTAATCATCCTTTAGCATTTCTTCATTTTCTTGATGTTGATGACTTCTCATTATTGTTATTAAATTTTCTCAACCAGGTTATCACTCAGGCTCTTCACTTGCATGATATTACCATCGAGCTGATTCCTTAAAAAAAAAAAAATTTATAGCTGTTGAAATAGTTCACTTGGATAATGTGCTGCTTTGCTATGTATGAACCCAAGTTTGAGCCTAGCCCTACAGCACTGAAGGAAGATTTGGTGCTTTGGTCTTTTTCACTGTGTCTGTACATATCCTTAATTTTTTTTTTGAATAGAGGCTGAATTTTTTTTAATAGAGAGTGAAACCTGCCCTGTATAGGTAGTCCATGTGGTGACTGGGGGCTGGAATCTGGTACAAGACCAGGCTGCCCATTATCACTGTTACTACTCAACATAGTCTTGGAAGACCTAGACATAGCAATTAGGCAAGAAAAAGGAACTAAAGGAGTACATGCTGGAAGAGAAGAAGTCATTTTGTCACTATTTGCGGATGATACACTAGTATACATAAAAATCCTGAAGAACTCAGCAGGAAGCTCCTATAAATAACTAACCAATATGGTAAGGTTGCAGGTTACAAAATTGATATATAAAAGCCAGTGGCATTCCTCTGCACAAATACTAAGAAGAAGAAGAAGAAATTCAAAAACTGATGCCATTTGCTTCAGCAGCAAAAACAATCAAATTTAATGAAATAAACCTAACAAAAGAAGTGAAAGACCTGTATGCTGAAAATTATGATTCACTATTCCAAAAATATGAAAAAGATACAAAGAAATGAAAAGATATCCCATGGTCATGGATTGATAAAATTGACATAATCAAAATGTCTATTCTTTTTTTAATCTAGCCATTAAAAAATCTATTAATTTAGAAACACTTCTTTTTTTTTTATATTGGAGGTGGGTGGGTAGAAAATAGTTAATAGTTTGCAGCATAGTTTTTAAGATAGAAACTCAGCCTCTCATCTGCCCATGACTGGTGTCTGGGAGGCACAACAGGATCATGAGTCATCATCCTATCCCTCTCCCTCCTTCCCCAGAGTCCTTTGTTTTGGTGTAATATGCCACTCCTAGTCAAAGTTTGACCTTGTGTTTGCCCTTACTTTGTTCTTAAACATCATTTGGATGGCTGGGTGGTGGCGCACCTGCTAGAGCACACATGTTACAATGCACAAGGACCTAGGTTCAACCCCCTCGTCCCCACCTGCAGGGGAAAGCTTCACAAGTGGTTTAGCAGTGCTACAGGTATCTCTCTGCCTCTCTCTCTCTCTCTCTCTCTCCCTCTTTCTCTCAATTTATGGCTGTCTCTATTCGATAAAGTTAATAAAATGTTTAAAAAAGAAAGAAAGATCATTTAATATTGTTCTCTTTATGGCTTGTTTTAATCAACATGATGCTTTTGAGTTCCTTATGTTGTCCAAAACTCTCTTCTATGGCCCATAAGGTGAAACTAGTACATACTATAATTACCAGTCCTAACAATGAAAAGTGACCTGGTATTGTTTTGTATTATACCTAGAGCTATAACATTAGCAATTACAATAGAGTTGAAACTTCAAGAGCATTAAGGGCAGTCCATGCTGAAAATTTAGTATTTTAATCAGCATTCCTAGCAATGAAAGGAAGCAAAACTTAGAGTTTGAGGTACCCTCTCTAAAACTGAATACTTTTCTAAATTTTTTTGTTAATCTAACCCAATACTGAGGCCTCTAGCCTCAGTAAATTTTAGTTGAGTGAGTATTCCTATCCTAGTACTCACTTCTGATGATTATTTTTCTACCTGAACATTTGCCATAGAATTTCTGGTTCTCTGTGTCTGACTATCTTGTCTCTCAGTGGTTTACCCTGTTACCAAAATTCTATGATGGATCTAAGAAGGGTTGTTGATTTTCAGTTTGGTCAGCTTATTTTTATGAATATAAGAGTGATATATATATATATATATATATATATACATATATTACATATATGCTATTTTATTGAGAAAATGTTATAGAAGGTTGTAGTCTTAAATAAATGTGTGTTAGAATGTCTAATCAGCAAAATAACATCTCTCTCCACTCAGGGCATCGTATGTGCCACAGTGATATTATGGTTCTTTCTCCGCTGTCTCATGTTAACAAATACATTTTTCTTAAAAGAAAATATTCAGCCTCCATACTTATGAACAACTAATTTTTGACAAGGGAGGCCCAAAGTATCCAATGGAGAAAGGAGAATCCTTTTGTCAAATGATATGATCAATCCTATGACAACTGGCTATAGTTATTTCCTCTCAACCATGGGTTACATCTAATCTCAGGGCCCTGACAAAGTTCTCAACCTATGCATCCCCATAAGGCAGTGGCACAGTGGATGAGGTGTTGGACTTTCAAAAATGAGGTCCCTGGCATTAACCCTGGCTTTGCATGTGCCACAGTGATATTATGGTTATCTCTCTTCTTTCTCATGTTAACAAATTTTTCTAAACAGAAAATATTCATCCCCCACACTTATGAGTAACTAACTTTCAATAAAGGAGGCCCAAAACATCATCAAAAGGAGAAAGGAGAACCCTGTTGTCAAATGGTATTGGAAAGTTGAGTTGAAGCAGGACTACTATATATCACCATGTTGAAAAGTCAACTCCAAATGCATCAGGGGTTTGTACATTAGATTAGAACTCATCAAATACAAAGGAAAAAAAATTGGTAGAACACTACATGATGTCTACTTTGGGAACATATTTCAAGAGTCAAGTCCAAAAGCAAGGAAAACTAAACCAAAACACAACAATTGGACTATATCAAACCAAAAATCTTCTGGATAGCAAAAGGAAAAGAAAGATAGCCAACTCAATGGAGAAGATCTTTATTTATCATTATATCGAAGAACTGATAACCAAGATATATAAAGAGCTCATAAAACTCAGCTACAAAAGAAGCAAATGATGTCATGAAATATGGGGAGATGACATGGACAGAGTCTTCACCAGAGAAGATACTCAAATGGCCAACAATCATATGAAGAAAAAATTCAGTTACTGATCATCGGAGAAATGCAAATAAAGACCACAGTGAGATCAAATTGATGGGGTTTACAGTCAACAATATTTATACACCTTTCCCATATTTGGGAGCTACTCTCTTCCCTGATCCAGCTTTCTGGTCCTTCTGCTACCCATGATATCACCTCCCCAGATAATAATTAGTGTCTACCTGCATATCAGATTTCAGGCTCAGGCAAAACAAAAACAACAACAACAACAACAACAACAAAAAAAACACTAGTGTAGCTACAGGCCCTTTGGAATATAGCTAAAATATGCCTACTAGCTATCTATAAAATGGAGGGCCCCCCTACTCTTCATCTGCACTATTCCAGCCTTTAGGTTCATGATTGTTCAACAGTTTGTTTGGCTTTGTATGTTAACTCTGTTTTCAACCACCAGGTTCCAGATGCTAGCATGATGCTGACCAGACTTCCCTGGACAGGCAACCCCACCAATGTGTTCTGGAGCTCAGCTTCCCCAGAGCCCTTCCCCACTAGGGAAAGAGAAAGACAGACTGGGAGTATGGATCGACCTGTCAACACCCATGTTCAGCAGGGAAGCACATACAGAAGCCAAACCTTCCACCTTCTGCATCCCACAATGATCTTGGGTCCATACTCCCAGAGGGTTAAAGAATAGGAAAATATTAGGGGAGGGGATGGGATACAAAGTTCTGGTGGTGGGAACTGTGTGAAGTTGTACCCCTCTTATCCTATGATTTAGCCAATGTTTCCTTTTTATAAATAAAAAAATTAAATCAAAAAAAGTTTTATACCTGTAAGAAGGCCTTATATTAAAAAGGGCAAAAACATGTACTGCTGAACAGGATATGGGGAAAAAGGAACCCTTTCACACTGCTGTTGAGAATGTGCATTGGTTCACTGCCACTGAAAGTCAGTCTGGAGATTTCTCAGAACACTAGAAATGAACATAGCGAAACTTGGACTGAGTGTGTTCTTACATATTGCAGCAAACTAAAATATATTCTCTGAGAAATGGGCAGATAAAGGGAAGGGGAGAGGATCAAATTCATGCATTCAGTGATTATTTCAGTAATATTCAGGGGAGTGCAGAGGTAGGACCCTTTTATCTACCTTGGAGGTTTGGGATCAGACAGTGAAAGTTAATTGAAATACTTGACTTGTGATGTATTTCATGTAGGATTACTGGCACTGAGAAGAGCATTCAGGAAAACTTCTTAAGAGACACATAGTTTAAGCTTTGTTTGTTTTCCTTCTCCTTCCAGGGAAATATGAACAAATTGGGTAGTATTTCTTCAAATACAACTGATGTTTGAATTTATTATTATTTGGTTTGGTAGATTGTGAATTCCAGAACAGTAATGTCCCCATAAAGTATTTCAGAACCAAATGCATACAAGTTTTCAATTGATTTTGCATTTTGCACTAGCATGAAATTTGAGACTGACATAGGTGGGGGTTTTCCAAAATGGTTTATTTAATTATTTAATTATATCTCAAGTATTTTGCATAGTAATGGAATTCACTTGAATTTGATTGGTGTTATTGTTACTTTAAGCATAAGGGGACTTCTTTCCAACTTCAGTATCACTTTATTAAGAAAATAATTGATTTACAAGATTGTTGTCATCATCACAAGGGTATAGTTTTATATTTCTCCAATATTGATGTCAATATACCTCACCCTCCACCAAATTTTCATCCTTCTCCAACCTAGATTCCAACCACCCCCCCATCACTACCTCAACTTCTCCCATTTTCTCTTCTGTGTTCTGGTTCTGTAACTGTAGGTCATACTGTCCACTGATGGTTTGCCCTGTATTACTCTTTTTTTTGCTTCCAGGGTTATTGCCTGGGCTCAGTGCCTGTATTATGAATCCACCGCACCTCGAGGCCATTTTTCCCCCCTTTTGTTGCCCTTGTTGTTGTAGCTTTGTTGTGGCTATTATTGTTATTGTTAAGGTTGTTCGTTGTTGGATAGGACAGAGAGACATAGAGAAAGGAAGGGAAGACAGAGAGGGGAAGGGAAAGACAGACACCTGCAGACCTGCTTCACTGCCTGTGAAGTGACTCCCCTACAGGTGGGGAGCCTGGGGATCAAACCGGGATTCTCAGCCGGTCCTTGTGCTTTGCATCACGTGCGCTTAATCTGCTGCGCTACTGCCAGATCCCCCCCCCCTTTTTTTTACTTTCTTATGTAAAGTTTTTTTTATGATTTTATAGTACTTTTTAAAAAGTATTCATTGATTGATTTCCTTTTTGTTGCCCTTGTTTTTATTGTTGTAGTAATTATTGCTGTTACTGATGTCGTCGTTGTTGGATAGGACAGAGAGAAATGGAGAGAGGAGGGCAAGACAGAGAGGGGGAGAGAAAGACAAGACACCTGCAGACTTGCTTCACCGCCTGTGAAGCGATTCCCCTACAGGTGGAGAGCCAGGGCTCGAACCGGTATCGGTTCTCACGCGGGTCCTTGCGCTTTGTGCCACGTGCGCTTAACCCGCTGCACTACCACCTGACTCCCTTTATAGTACTTTTTATAGAAAAGATAAACCACTCATTTTAACTAATCTCATTTAGTTAAACCATTTCTCTCAAGTTGTAGGCCTTTACATATTACGTATTTTTAGCCTGACACTGCATAGTTTCAGTTTACTCTTTCGGCCTTACCAGTACCGCTTTACTTCTTGTGAAGGCATATTGTATAAATTTTAACTACTGCTTTATTTTTCATCTGTTGCTTTATAATATAGGAATGAACCACCATGAACCAGAGCTGACCAGTGCTCTAGCTAACAAGATAGAACAGATAGATAGATAGATAGGAGACTTTTAAAGCCAGTTAAGTAATTGCTTTATTCCAGATATTTCTTTCCTTACTTTCTGTGCTTTCCATAATAGAATTAGGACTTTTAAATTGATGTTTTAATGAATTGTTATGAATTTAGTGATTTTTAAGCAGCAGTATATTTTTTGTGCAGGTTGGACGTGCCATATGAATGTTACCACACCAAAATCTGATGTGGACAGTCTGTTTTGTTGTGGAGGCTTTAGGGAAAGTGCATTTACTACATATTTGAGTTGACAGAATTCAGTTCCTTGCAATTGGAGGACAAACATCTTATTTCTGTTGATTATAAACTTCCCAGATTGTATTGGCTACTACATTTTATGAGTTCTGTTCTTTTGTTCCATGTTCAAAATGACAAGTCAGGGTGTTTTCACTTTGACATTTCTAACACATTATTTTTCTGTAATCTTCCACTGTTCAGAATTTTTATGATTGGATTGGACTCACTTGGGCAATTCAGCCTAATCTCTTCATCTCAGGTCCTTAACCTTAATCACAACTGCAAAGCTTTCTTTTTTTTTTTTTTTCCTAACCATAGAAGATAATATACCCAAAGATACAAGGAGCTGTGGTTTGAATATGTTTGGTGAGTCATGTTTTTTGCTTGCCATAAACAGTAATGCTAATTGGTACCTGACTTTGCTTAATTTGCTTAATTGCTTTTCTTTTTTCCTTCTTTCTTTCTTTCTTTTTTTATTTAGAGAATATATTTTATTTGATTTATTGACTATAAACAGAGTAGAATTCAGACCCACAAATATACTATATTAGATTACTACATATAGGAAAATTGTAGGGCAAATGAATTTTTGGAATACAACAAAGAAAATGTATTTTTAGAATCTTTCGTTAAGAAACAGAAAGTTTTGACTTATTTGAATTTATATTATCTAGTTCTAATCTTTAGTGTTAATTTCCATGATTATTCACACAACAGAAGGAATTAAAGCATTATTGGTAATTTGTAAATAATCTCATTTTAATATCAAAATATTCCAAGTTATAAAGGTACTTGTTTAGAGCAACAATTTATTGATAATTTAAATGAAGTTTAGTAGTGAATGACTTTGCATGCTAATATGTTACTTCTCTCCTACCTAGATCATCACGAAATATGTATATGACCTCCTGGAAAAAGACTGTAATTTGAAAAAAATCGCCATTCCAGTAAGTCCAATTTAAAATACATACATATATATATTTCCAAGTAAATTAATTTTCCATTCAGGAAAAAAATTTTGTTTTAGGCTAACTGTGATAATCCTTGAGGGAACTGTATTAAATGAAATAAGTAAGAGGACAGAGAACTTCATTAAAACTATATAATGAGTTTGATCTTCTGGAAAATCAGGGTAGAATTTTTCCACTATATCCAGTCTTCTTTCACATTGTTTTTACTTTCTTTTTTTTAAATTTTTTTATATTTATTTATTTTCCCTTTTGTTGCCCTTTTTTAAATTATTGTTCTTGTTATTATTGTTGTTGTTACTGATGTCGTCATTGTTAGATAGGACAGAGAGAAATGGAGAGAGGAGGGGAAGACAGAGAGAGGGAGAGAAAGATACCTGCAGACCTGCTTCACCGCCTGTGAAGCAACTCCCCTGCAAGTGGGGAGCTGGGGGCTCGAACCGGGATCCTTACGCTGGTCCTTGCACTTCGTGCCACGTGCACTTAACCCACAGAGCTACTGCCCGACTCCCACATTGTTTTTACTTTCAAGGTTCTGAAAGGTTCGTTGTTGTTGTTAGAGCACAGCTAATTTTGAATCCTTTAGCTCTGTACTCTCTAGTTTCATTGAAACTTTAAATTCATTTTAGTTCTCTAGATGTTTAGAACAAACCACGAGATATTTGTCATATAGGTCATGTTATATAGCTGCAGACCTGCTTCACTGTTCATGAAGCGATTCCCCACCTCACCCCCCACAGATAGGTTGTGGGGGCTTGAACCCAGTTGCTTATGTATTGTATGTGCTTAACTAGTTGTACCACTGCCTACCCCTATATAGTTTTTCTTTTTAAAAATTATTTATTTTGTTTATTATTGGATAGAGTCAGAGAGAAATTGAGAGGGGAGGGGAAGATAGAGAGGGAAAGAGACAGAGAGATAGATACCTGCAGCCCTGCTTCACCCCTCATGAAGCTTTCCTCCTGCAGGTAGGGACCAGGAGCTTGAACCCGGGTCCTTACACACTGTAATATGGGCACTTAACTATGTATGCCACCACCTGGTCCCCCCAAATATTTCTAACTCACTTTACTGGAGAATGAATGTTGTGTAGGAAAGGTTTTATTAGATGTGTAGAGCTTCTTATCTGTGTTTCCACATTGTGTCCTTTTACGCCATGGTACCCCACTCCTAGCCCCCAACCACCTTTACAACTGTAATAATACGTCATATCTAGTCTGTGTATTTTCTCTTTCTTTGTGTCTTAAGTCTCAACTATGAGTGAAGTCATCTGGTATTTTTATTCTTCTTACCAAATATTCTTGCCGTATCTCACACTAATAGAGGTTATTTGGCACATGAATTAATTTAATAATTTGGCAGCAGATGTTCTTTTATTACATCATGTTTAATTTTATTTATTTATTTATTCCCTTTTGCTGCCCTTGTTGTTTTATTGTTGTAGTTATTGTTGTTGTCGTTGTTGGATAGGACAGAGAGAAATGGAGAGAGGAGGGGAAGACAGAGAGGGGGAGAGAAAGATAGACACCTGCAGACCTGCTTCACCGCCTGTGAAGCGACTCCCCTGCAGGTGGGGAGCCGGGGTTCGAACCGGATCCTTATGCCGGTCCTTGTGCTTTGCGCCACCTGCGCTTAACCCGCTGCGCTACAGCCCGACTCCCCTACATCATGTTTAAATGATATACGACAATTAGTATCTAAAAATTAGCTGCTAAAAAGTGGTGCAGTTGATTTGCCAGTATATTGAGATGAGACTTTTTTTTTTAATTTTTAATTTTTTTACTTTTACCAGAGCACTGCTTAGCTCTGGTTTATGGTGGTGCAGAGGATTGAACCTGGGACTTTGGAGACTCAAGCATCGGAGTCTCTTTGCATAACTCTTATTGAGATGAAAGTCAGGGGTGACCTACACACATATATTTTAATGAAAGATCTGCTTAATGAATTCTTGTCAGATGTTAAGTGGTCTTGAGATAGTTATTTCCACACTTAAAGAAGTTGAAGAAGAAAATTATTTTATTTTATGAAAGTATTTTACTACTTGAAATTGACACATATTTTGTATAGGCTAAGTTATAGTCACCAACTGTACATGAATATTATTCAATGACTAGCTCAAATACTATTTTTTGTTAGTATATCATTTTTATTTTGTTTTGTATTAGTGATTTAATAATGATCAATAAGATTGTAGGGCAAGAGGGGTAAAACTCCATACAGTTCTAATCACCGGATTTCCATATCCCCTCCCCTGCATTGGAAGCTACCTTATTCTTAATCCCTCTGGAAGTATGGACCACAGGTCTTTATGGGGTGAAAGAAGGTGGAAGGTCTGGCTTCTGTAATTGCTTCTCTGCTGGACATGGGCATTGGCAGGTTGATCCATACTCCCAGCCTGTTTCTGTCTTTCCCTAGTGGGATAGGGCGCTGGGGAGGTGGGGCTCTAGGACACATTGGTGAGGTTGTCTGTCCAGGGAGGTCAGGTTGGCATAATGGTAGCATCTGCAGCTTGTTGGCTAGGCATAGAGTCAAATACTATTCTCATTCCTTAATCATATCATTACATTTTTTTAAGTCAGTTTTTCTGGATATCTAAGTCAAAATTTTATGCACACCTTAATTTGTAGAGTCACCCAGAAGCGATGGATTCCTAGTGCTGGCAGTGATCCCCATTGACTGGAAGCAAAAAAAAAAAAAAAAAAAAAAAAAAAAACACCTCGTTATCTTCTGAAAGCAATTAATTAACTCTCAAGTGTTTACCTGGAATTTTAAATACCAACCTTATATTGTTTTGAAAACTAAATCAATTACTTGGTAATAAGAGACTTAGTTGAATTAAAAAAAGAAAAACACAATAGCTATCAGTATCTATTGTAATGTCTCTGGCTACAGGTGTTTTCATTAAAATAAATAGAGATCTACTTCCATGGCCATTCCAGAATCCACTAAGGTCTCACTAACTTTAAGGAGCACTTTCATTTGTGCGTTTTGACATACACTCTGGTGAATACATGACTGGAAACCTCTGTGACTGTTGTCTATTATACACTGACAGCATTGCTTTTTAATATTCCCTTCTCACCTTTTTTTTTTAAATTTTTTATTTAAGAAAGGATTAGTGAACAAAAACATAAGGTAGGAGGGGTACGACTCCACACAATTCCCACCACCCAATCCCCATAACCCACCCCCTCCCATGGTAGCTTTCCCATTCTCTAGCCCTCTGGGAGCATAGACCCAGGGTCGTTGAGGGTTGCAGAAGGTAGAAGGTCTGGCTTCTGTAATTGCTTCCCCGCTGAACATGGGCGTTGACTGGTCGGTCCATACCCCCAGTCTGCCTCTCTCTTTCCCTAGTAAGGTGTATCTCTGGGGAAGCTGAGCTCCAGGACACATTGGTGGGGTCTTCAATCCAGGGAAGCCTAGCCAGCATCCTGGTGGCATCTGGAACCTGGTGATTGAAAAGAGAGTTAACATATGAAGCCAAACAATTTGTTGAGCAATCATGGATCCCAAGCTTGGGAATAGTGGAGAGGAAGGTTAGGGGGGTACTCACTGCAAACTCTAGTGTACTTCTGCTTTCAGGTATATATTTTGCAGTAGTTTATGGATACGTGTGCACATAAGCTCTCTCTCACAGAAACTGGTGTATATCTAGGTTATGGGACTTTGTTAGAAAGTGAACTACCTGAGATGAAATTAGAGTGTACTATAAAAGGAAAGGTCTCACCCGAGTAATGAAGCTGAAGGGTTGTCATTCCACACATGAAGTCTCTGGACACAGTCTGAGGTGAAGCATGTTGAGGTGGCAATCGTTGCGTTGGTTAGGTTGTGATCGGCGGATGCAATATTATTTGGTTTGGATTGGGAGATGCATACGGGAAAGTGGGCCCTATCCAAGGGTTCCAGGACTGGGGGAAGTAGGGGCTCTATAGTGAAGATGTGAGGTTCCTGCTGTCTTAGGGTTCAAAAAGACAATCGATAGTTAATATTATCATCACATTATTTGTTAATTGGGTTAACTTTGAAAAGTCCCTTTGTTATGGTTTGCTGTACAGTACCCAGTATCTTGTATATAGCTGTACTATTGGATGCTTCTAATCTACTTGGTCTAGGCTTTTGAGAGAGTCCGCATATCAAATACATAGCCTATATATTAAAAAGATTCAGTTTGTCTTTTGAGAAACTTTGAGACATACAATTGATTTCCCCCTCTCATATTAATTAACTACTGATTTATATGTCTACATTTTGCTAGGAGTGTACATAAACACCATTCCCACCACCAAAGGACTGTGACCCATCCCTCCCGCCCACTCCCACCCCCCACTGGCCCAGGAAGCTACATGTCTACCCCTCACCACTGGGTTTTTACTTTGGTACCCTACTTACAATTTGATCAGGTCCTGCTTTTAGTTTCCCTTTCAGATCTTCTAAGTCAGCTTCTGTTGATGAGTGGGATCATCCCATACTCATCTTTATCTTTCTGACTTAGTTCACTTAACATAATTCCTTCTAGCTCTGTCCAAGATGGGTCAGAGAAGGTGGGTTCATTGTTCTTGATAGCTGCATAGTATTCCATTGTGTATATACCACAGCTTTCTCAGCCACTCATCTGGTGTTGGGCACCTGGGTTGCTTCCAGGTTTTAGCTATTATGAATTGTGCTGCTATGAACATAGGAGTACACACCTCTTTTTGGTTGGGTGTTATGGAGTCCTTGGGGTATAACCCCAGGAGAGGAATTACTGGGTATATGGAAGGTCCATGTCTAGCCTTCTGAGAGTTTTCCAGACTGCTCTCCACAGAGGCTGTACCAATTTACATTCCCACCAGCAATGTAAAAGGGTTCCTCTGTCCCCACATCCTCTCCAGCATTTGTTGCTGCTGTCCTTTTTGATGTATGCCATTCTTACAGGAGTGAGGTGGTATCTTAGTGTTGTCTTAATTTGCATTTCTCTGACAATCAGTGACCTAGAGCAGTTTTTCATATGTTTGTTAGCCTTTTGGATCTCCTCTGTGGTGAATGTTTTGTTCATTTCCTCTGCCCATTTTTGGATGGGGTCATTTGCTTTTTTGCGGCTAAGTTTGCTGAGCTCTTTATATATTTTGGTGATTAGTTTCTTGTCTGATGTCTGGCATGTAAAGATCTTCTCCCATTCTGTGAGGGGTCTCTCTGTTTGTTTAATAGTTTCTTTGGATGTGCAGAAGCTTTTCAATTTGATGTAGTCCCATTGGTTTGTTTCTGCTTTAGTCTTCCTTGCAATTGGGTTTGATTCATCAAAGATGTCCTTGAGGTGTATGTGGGAAAGTCTCTTACCAATATTTTCCTCGAATATTTGATTGTTTCTGGTCTGACATCTAGGTCTTTGATCCATTTGGAGTTGATTTTTGTTTCTGGCGAGATAAAGTGGTTCAATTTCATTCTTCTGCATGTTTCAACCCAGTTTTCCCAGCACCATTTATTGAAGAGAGCCTCCTTTTTCCATTTAATCCTTTGGGCCCCCTTATCAAAGATTAGATGCCCATAGGTGTTGGGATTTACTTCTGGGCTTTCAATTCTGTTCCACTGGTCTGTGTGCCTATTTTTGTTCCAGTACCATGCTGTTTTGATGATGATGGCTTTATAATATAGTTTAAGGTCTGGGAGTGTGATGCCTCCATTTCTGTTTCTTTTCCTTAAGATGGTTTTGGCAATTCTAGGTGTTTTCAGGTTCCAGGTAAATGATTGTAGTGTTTGTTCTATTCTCTTAATGAAGCTTGGTGGAACTTTGATGGGTATTGCATTAAATTTGTATATGGCTCTGGGGAGAATATTCATTTTGATGATATTTATTCTTCCAATCCATGAGCATGGGATATCTTTCCATTTCTTGGTATCAGTTTCTGTCTCCTTGAGTAGCGACTCATAGTTTTCAGTATACAAGTCTTTCACTTCTTTGGTCAACTTTATTCCTAGGTATTTGATTGATTTTGCTGAAACAGTAAATGGGAGTGATTTATGGATGTCTTCTTCTTCAGATTTAGTGTTTGCATAAAGAAATGCCACTGATTTTTGTACATTGATTTTGTAGCCTGATACCTTGCTATATTGCCTAATAACTTCCAGTAATTTTCTACTGGATTCTTTAGGTCTTTCTATGTATACTGTCATATCATCTGCAAATAGTGAGAGCTTGACTTCTTCCCTTCCAATCTGTATCCCTTTGACTTCTTTCTCTTGCCTGATTGCTATGGCAAGAACTTCCAATACTATGTTGAAGAGTAACGGTGACAGTGGACAGCCCTGTCTAGTCCCCGATCTGAGGGGGAATGCTTTCAGCTTCTGTCCATTGAGTATGATGTTGGCTGTAGGTTTGCTATATATAGACTCCACTATCTTGAGGAATTTCCCACCCATTTTTTGTAGAGTTTTGAGCATGAATGGGTGTTGGATTTTGTCAAAGGTTTTCTCTGCATCTATTGAGATAATCATGTAGTTTTTGGCTTTGCTTTTATTGATGTGGTGAATGACATTGATTGACTTACGGATGTTGGACCAGCCTTGCATTCCTGGGATGAATCCCACTTGGTCATGATGAACAATCTTTTTGATGTGTTGCTGTATCCGGTTGGCCAAGATCTTGTTTAATATTTTGGCATCTATGTTCATCAGCGATATTGGTCTGTAGTTTTCCTTTTTTGTTCTGTCCCTATCAGCTTTTGGTATCAGGGTGATGTTGGCTTCATAAAAGGTGGAAGGGAGTATTCCTGTTTCTTCAATCTTATGGAATAGCTTAAGAAGTATGGGTATTAACTGTTTCCTGAAAGTTTTGTAGAATTCATTTGTGAAGCCATCTGGTCCAGGACTTTTGTTGTTGGGGAGATTCTTAATAACGGTTTCAATTTCTTTGTCTGTGATTGGTGCATTTAGATTTTGTAGTTCTTCTTGGTTCAGTTTTGGAAGTGCATAGGTTTCTAGGAATTGTTCCATTTCTTCCAGATTCTCTAGCTTGGTGGCATATAGTTCTTTATAGAAGTTTCGCAGGATTCTCTGGATTTCTGTGGTGTCAGTTGTGATATCTCCTGCATCGTTTACAACTCTATTAATTTGAGTCTTCTCTCTTTTTTGTTTGGTGAGTCTGGCTAGGGATTTGTCAATTTTGTTTAATCTTTCAAAGAACCAACATTTGGTTTCATTGATCTTTTGTATGGTTCTTTTATTTTCGATGTTGTTTATTTCTGCTCTAACTTTAGTGATTTCTGTCCTTCTGGTTGCTTTAGGATTCCTTTGTTCCTCTTCCTCTAAGTCCTTGAGGTGTGTAGTAAGGTCGTTCATTTGGGCTTCTTCTTGGTGTTTAATATGTGATTGTATGGCTATAAGTTTCCCTCTCAGTACTGCTTTCACTGTGTCCCAAATATTTTGATAGGTTGTGTCTTCATTTTCATTAGTTTCCAGGAACATTTGAATTTCCTGTTTGAGTGACTCTCTGACCCAGTGGTTCTTAAGGAGCATGTTGTTTAGTTTCCAAATTCTATGTCTTTTAATAATTTTCCGTTTGTTGTTAAATGTTAGTTTTACTCCACTGTGGTCTGAGAAGATACTTGGGATGATTTCAATGCTCTTGAATTTATTGATGCTGTCTTTGTGGCCTAACATGTGGTCTATCCTTGAGTATGTGTTATGTGGATTTGAATCTCACCTTTTTTTCTTTTCTTCCTTCCTTCCTTCCTTCCTTCCTTTTTTTTTTTTCCTTTAATGCCACTTTAACTGCCCTCTTATAGCATCCATAGGTAAAAGTGGATTTTTTCTCCTCAGATATAGTTTTCTTTTTTTAATATTCTCTTTTGTGGCCCTTGCTGTTTTATTGTTGTATTTATTATTGTTGTTATTGATGTCATCATTGTTGTATAGGACAGAGAAATGGAGAGAGGAAGGGAAAACAGAGAGGGGGAGAGACAGATAGACACCTGCAGACCTGCTTCACCGCCTGTGAAGCGAGTCGACTTCCCTGCAGGTGGGGAGCTGGGGCTTCGAACTGGGATCCTTATGCCGGTCCTTGCACTTTGCGCCACCTGCGCTTAACCCACTGTGCTACCACCCAACTCCCCAGATACAGTTTTTTTCTGTCTCACATTTGCTTACTCTTGATATCATTTGCAAATTAAACTGATGTGATTATATTAACAGTCACACATTAAGATATAGCTAGTGTCATTTTAATTCTTAGCATTGTGTAACTAAATTTATTTTTAGTTACGTATTATTTTAATTTTTAGTATTTGCTTTCTGAATCAGTGGTTATCTTTCAGCTGGTTAAGAGAATGTGTTACTTATTTGTCTTTTGTTCAAATAAGGTTGCTAGTTAAGCTTAATGAGATTTTTTCATTCCAAAGCTTCACTTATTACAATGTGCCAAGCCTTTTAGATATTGGGACTATAGCTGAACACAAACCAATAAATCTATGCTTTTCTGTACTAGCATTCTAGTAGAGAGATTAGATGGTTAATACATGGGTATACAAACAAATACATAAAGTAAAGCATATACAGTAGATCTTGATATATGCTATGTAGGAAAATAAATGAAAAAAATAGGGAATTCTTTAGAAGGTGCTCATAATTTTAAATGAGGTTGGGGTGGGTCTTAATTAAGGAGAAAGTTTTTTTTTTCTTTTTTTAAGTTTTTATATTGTATTTATTTTATTTTTTATTTGTAAAAAGGAAACATTGACTAAACCATAGGGGTACAACTTCACACAATTCCCACCATCAGAACTCTGTATCCCACCCCTTCCCCTGATAGCTTTCCTATTCTTTAACCCTCTGGGAGTATGGACCCAAGGTCCTTGTGGGATGCAGAAGGTGGAAGGTCTGGCTTCTGTAATTGCTTCCTGGGTGTTGACAGGTTGATCCATACTCTCAGTCTGTCTCTCTCTTTCCCTAGTGGGGAAGGGCTCTGGGGAAGCAGAGCTCCAGGACACATTGGTGAGGTTGTCTGTCCAGGGAAGTCTGGTAGGAATCATCTGGAACCTGGTGGTTGACAAGAAAGTTAACCCATGTGGCTATGCTTTTCTTGCTAAGACAATTGGTTTTCGTGCTCTCTTCATACAAATGGCTAAGCATTTATTACACCAGTTTTATCTGTTAGTCTATTTTGCTACCAGTCTGGAAAGATAAATTTCCCATGAGTGGTCATCCCACTTCCGGTTATCTTGTCCATCTCCAAAACTCTCTCCCTTTACACTGTCTGAACTGGAAGACGCTTTGAAGAGGGTTAAACCAGGAACAGCTGCTGGCTATGATAACATCATCCCAGAACTCATTCTTAACCTGGGTCCCGCCGCAAAGAAGTGGCTCGCTTCATTCCTGTCCCACATCTTGGAATCTGAGTCTATGCCCAAAGTTTGTCATCGTGTGAAGATTATAGTGGTTTTGAAACCAAAGAAAGACCCAACACTGGCCACCAGCTATAGACCAATTTCTCTCCTCTCCGTTTGTTACAAACTCCTTGAGAGGCTGCTTCTGTCACGTATTTCTCATCTTACAGAGAAATTCCTATCACCCGCCCAAGCTGGTTTCCGCCCAGGAAGATCTACCTGCGAACAAGCCCTGGCCCTCTCAATTTACATTGAAAATGGATTCCAGAAGAATTTAAAGACGGGTGCTGTCTTTGTTGATCTCACAGCAGCCTATGACATGGTCTGGCACCGTGGTCTCCTAGTCAAGATCTCAAGATGCCTGCCTCCATGGGTGGCCAACACTATATCGTTTCTTCTCCAAAACAGAAGATTCCGGGTGCATCTGGGTGACAAGTCTAGCAGATGGAGACTTGTCTCAAGTGGCCTCCCCCAGGACTCTGTTCTGGCTCCTACGCTATTCAATATTTACATCAATGACCTCCCAGAAACTTCTTCAAGGAAGTTCATCTACGCCGATGACATCTGCTGTGCAACTCAGGCATCCAAGTTCGACATCCTCGAGGAAACACTCACGAAAGACATGTCTCTGATATCTGATGACTGTAAAAAATGGCGACTAATCCCTAGCACTGCAAAAACGGTATCATCTGTTTTCCATCTACACAATGCCTCGGCCTCGCGTGAGCTTAATGTGCAGCTTGGCAGTACGAGAATCCGGCATGAAACCCAGCCAGTCTATCTTGGCGTTACTCTCGATCGCACGCTGTCATTTCATGAACATCTCATAAAAACTGCAGCAAAGGTGGGCGCGAGGAATAACATCATTGCAAGACTGGCCAGCTCCTCATGGGGTGCGAGCGCTTCCACACTACGATCATCATCTCTGGCATTATGCTATTCCACTGCAGAATACTGTGCCCCAGTATGGTTCCGTAGCCCCCATGTCCACTTGGTCGATTCCAAATTATATTCCTCCATGAGGATCATTTCTGGAACCATCCGTTCCACCCCGGTTCCATGGCTGCCAGTTCTTAGCAACATCGCCCCGCCAGATATTCGTCGGGATGCGGCATCATCTAAGTTCATTTCCCACGTCTACGCTCGACCGGACCTGCCAATATACGCGGGTATCTTCGCCCACCCTGTCCAACGCTTGACGTCTCGTCACCCAATCTGGTCCCCTACGCCTACACTGAACTTCTCTGTTCCAGTCTCTTGGAAACGCAGTCAGCTGAGGTAAAGAACAAACACCTCATCACAGACCCCTGCGAGCGTCAACCCGGCTTTGACCTAGCACGTTATGACTGGGCCCTCCTCAATCGCTATCGAACAGGCCATGGCCGGTGCACCGCTATGTTCCATCGCTGGGGAGCCAGAGACGACCCGAACTGCCCCTGCGGCTACAGACAGACTATGACCCACATAGTCAACGACTGCCACCTCTCCAGATTCAAAGGAGGTCTCGAAACTTTACATCTGGCTCAACCTGACGCTGTTGACTGGCTACGGAAGAAGGGCAAACGCTAGAAGAAGAAGAAGCTACCAGGATTATTGCTGGGGCTCCAGCACTTGTGAAGCTTCCTTCTTGCAGGTGGAGAGCAAGGGCTTGATCTTGGGTCCTTGAGCATGGTGACCTGTGTGGTCTACTAGGTATGACACCTTTCAGCCCCATTCTAATTGTTTCAACAACAGAGACAATTTTTTTTTTTTGACAACAGAGATATTTAAGTGTTTTTTTTTTTTTTTTTCCTCCTCTTTCCAGAAATAGTGATTGGGAACATTTACATCCAGGACATTTTTGATACATTGAGACTTTTATCTCTTTCCTCTATTGATAATTGTGTGAATATATACTGTGGAAAAAGCCCACAACGTGTGGACTGACCTTTATTTGGGGTTGTATATCTCAGTCATTAAAATATTAGTTTTTGTCTTTGACCTGACTACATACACAGAAGGCTTCCAATTTCTATTACAGGTTACTGTTAATATGAAATACTACTCAGTGTCTTCCATGGCCTTTATTTATAGACAAGAAAGTGAGGGAAATAACTTTTTTGAGTTTTTCAAATCTAAATCACCTATCATGTATTTGAAACCTAGATATTAAGTACAGTTATTATTAATAAGAAGACCCACTTTTCATTCTGTATAAGAACACAACTTGGTGGGATTGTGATTTGTTGAGATATTTTAAAGCCTTTAGTCTTGACCTCAACCGTAGGAAGCACTTAAAATATTATTCTTATTTCTAAAGATAACAGAGGATAACATTGATTGTCAATATATTTTTTAGTATTTTATATTAAACTTGGCATATCTTTTGTTCATCAGCTAACATAATTATTCCTCTCCAGTGAATATTTTAATTTTTAAAGGACTTTTATTTTGTAATTCTGTAATAGCCATTCTTTATCTTATAATAACCACTGGTTGTTTTCTCATTTGTCTATGCCTGATAAGACAACATGTACTTATTATCTAATTCTTTTTAATTACAGGTAGATGCCACTGAGAATGAACCAAAGAGTTTTATCTTTATGAGTGAAGATGCTTTGACAAATCCACATAAACTGATGGTCTTAATTCATGGTAGTGGTGTTGTCAGGGCAGGTCAGTGGGCTAGAAGGCTTATTATAAATGAAGACCTGGACAGTGGCACACAGATACCTTTTATTAAGAGAGCTATGGATGTAAGTGCAATCTCTTTTATATACTTCTGCATTGATAGTTGCTTTATTATGTCTTATAAATTATTTTACCATGTCTCTTCTAATGTACATTTTATACATAATGTGATCTGTTGACTATTACTTTTATTTTTAAGAGTAAGAGTATGCCACATTATCTTATAGTACTAACAAAAACAAAGTAGTATCTTAAGTGTATACATTTTTATTTCTTTGAACTGAAAATTGTTTATTCTTAATGTTTATTACTTGAAATAACACTTGAGCTGCCAAGTACTTACTAATATTGCTTAAATTATTATTATTATTTTTTACCAGAGCACTGATCAGCTCTGGTTTATGGTGGTACAGGGGATTGAACCTGGGACTTTGGAGCCTCGGGCATGAGAGTCTCTTTGCATAACCATTATGCTATCTACCCCTGCCCTGCTTAAATTATTTTTGAAAAGTGTCATGACTGCATTAAATACCTTTATCTAATTCATTGTAATTAGAGATTGAAGGAAATCTCCTACTTTAAGCTCATCTCATGTTCTTTAAAACTGAGAAATATTCAGCAGTTTGCTTATATCTTAAAAAAAAAACTCTTGAGGGAGGGAGTTCACAAATAAAATACTTTAAGTATGTAGACATAAAAATATCATAATACTGAGTTTTCTGACATGAATTCAAGTTTTTGAAATATTTTTTTTTTTGATCTGGCACTATAGTACCTTAATGTTTGGTTACTTTTATTTTACTGTCTTATTTTTAAATGCTGTAGTAAATTGTCAAGCTTTTCAAATATGGCTTTATTTCACAAAAATAGAGACTGCAAAGAAAAAAACAAGTGGCATCTTGTATTTTATGGCTAACAGAAGAACATAAAGTTATTCAGGCATAGATTTGTGTTTATATTTTATACTACAGTACTAAAATGTTTGTGATTAAAATTGGAGAGAATTCTTTGACACAGTGATTATTTCAGAAATCAGAGAAAACATATTCTCTGCTCTATTAACTCTGAAACGGTAATACCAGGCACAGCCTAACTTCTAAAGAATATTAGTGATTAAAATTATTAGTGATTAGAATATTAGTGACTAAACAATATTAGTAGATTTTGAGTCCCTTAAAATTCTGCAAGTAGGAAATCTTAGACTAGCTCTACATTTTTCGGTTTCTTGAAGTGAAATAGTAAAATTGAAGCAGGTAGGGGTATACGATAGAAGTAACACACTTAATATAATGTATGATTTAAAATTTAGTATTTCAGATGATAATGAAATGAACTCTCTCTCAGATAGTACTTTATATGTAGAACACATAAGGTTGATAAATTTTAAGAGAAACATTACATGCAAAATGTGATTAATTTAGCTGAAATTTCAAAATGTTAAAATGTTTTAAGATGTTTCTGCATAATTAATGTTTGGTGAAAATGTTTCTGTGATTATCTCTGCTACTCAGCTAAGTCTTCCTTTTCACAAATTACTTTATTTTTCTGTGAGATATATTTTTGAGGGGAAAGAATATATGAGAAACCATACCAAACATCATTGAACAAATTGCTTTATCTCAAATAAAGCTAGAGGAAATGTGTTAATACCATTAGAGTAGTCACATTCATTTTGATCTTGTAAGTAGGGATGGAGTCTGGGGCGTAATAGAATTTCATTGTCTTAATCCCCCCCTCCGTGTTTTTCAGAACAATAGAAATTCATTATTTATTTTTAAAAATCTGTACTTTAGTACTTAATGTGTTTAGTGTTCACAGTATAGTATATTATGAAAACTGTTGTTTGTATCATTTATCCTCTTTATTTCATAAAAACTGAATACTGTGTTAACTTTTCAAACAGTGAATACTGAAAATGGATTATTTCTTACTCGGCACAGAAGTAGTATACTAGGTACTTATTTCTGAGGGCCCAGAGGTCAAAGGTTCAATTTCCAAGAGCACCAAATGCCAGAATTGAGAAGTGCTGTGGTTTTTCTCAGGAAAAATCAATTAAAAAAAAAACTTCTTAAAAGTAACCTAATAAAATTGATACACATTTTAATCTGGATAAAGTAATTTTGTGATTTTTATTGCTTTGACTACCTAACTTTTTTGCTTGTTTGTTTGGTCCTCAGTAGGGATTCGCTGTTCCAGACTGACTTTTTCAGCTAGAAAGATAGAGACAGAGAGATAGGGAGACTGGAAGAATCAAACCTGCCAATACTGTGTGTGAGAGGAGGGGGTGGACACTTAGTGGGTCATGCCCATGACTGACTTTACTACTTTACTAGTTTCTCAGGGACGTCTGTGTTTCTGTTGAGTGAGGTGACGGGCTAAATGAGTAGAAAATACATTTTTAGAAAGCAGGTAGAGGAAAAGCAGTAGAAAGAAACGATCGATCTCATTCTTACATTAGATCTGATTAGTCCGAATTGTTGGCCTTTAAAATTTTTTTTTTCTAAAATTGTATTTAAAGAAAGCTATCTTTAATTTCCAAAATCTTGGGAGTCTCTGTTTTCAGTGGTCTTCCAGTTTTGATTCCACAACTAACGTAAATTCTTACATTTTTACGCTGGACACTAGCATCTCAGTGTTATTAATATGATTTCTGCTTCAGTTCATTCACAGTTTTGACATAACATTAAAGGTACTAAAATTAGATTCATATCATCAAAAGGTTAAAATATTTTTTCGCAATAGCAGAACCCTATGTCTAAGCAGACTGTTATACAAAACAAAACAAAACAAAACAAAATAAAAAACTAGTATGTCTAAATCTGTAGAGACACTGGTTAAAGTTAGGTTGAGGACTGGAACCATCATAGCCTCCAAGTGATGCGTTTCAGTGTTCCATAGTTTTTATAGTTGGAGATTTTCACATATTTTAATACTTACACTTTAGATACCATGGAATTTTGTTATAAAAAGAAAATATTGAGTTGCAAGAGAGCATAATTGTTGTGCACAAGTCTCTGTGCCTGAGGCTCTAAAGTCCCCAGGTTTAATTCCCAGCACCACCATAAACCAGAGCTGAGCAGCTCTCTCTCTTTCTCTCTCTCTCTCTCTTAAAATAAAATAAACAAAATACTGGAAAAAAAAGATTTATTTAAAAAGAAGTTTTAAGATTTCATGTAGGAGAAATGGTATAGGTCAAATAAATTCTTATGAGTGCTTCTAAGGTTGCCATAGCTAACATTTTTAGTGTTTAATGATCTTTTTTGCATAATATATTACTTGGAGTAAGAGAATATATTATATAGCCAAGTACTAATTAAGTCATTGAATTATTAATTGCAAGACTGGAAGAAGAATGCAAATTTTAAGAGTCATTCACTCTCAGGGCTGTATATTATGAACCCTGAGAAGTACTACCATCAATTTTGCATACTTGCCACCTCACTGATTTTCTCCCATCAAAAGTTCTAATTGATTCCAGCTTATTGTCAAAAAATCTTATGCACCATTGGGAGGATAGTACAGCAGTAGTGTATGAGATTGGCATTCCTGAGACCACAGAGATCCCCAGAACCACTGTATATTAGAGCTGAACAGTATTCTACAGACCATTCTGGGAGCTACTGGTTCTGACCCATAAAGTCCAATTTTACCTGGCATCAAATCAGCTAGAGGTCTTGTTAAAACACAAATTGTTCTGCCCTAGTCTTGATTTTTATTCAGAAAATATGGCTGGAGCCTGAGAATTTACATTTTTGGTAGTACCCATGTAAAGCTTAGGTAAATCTGAACTCCACACTAAACTACTAGTATGTACATAATATTCTTTAGGTGGCTATAGGATTCATTTTTGTCTTTAAGGCTCTGGAGATAACTAGTTAGCATTGACCTTGATAATTATATCTCTTAAGACATAGAAGGTGAGAGGCAACATAGTATTGCTCATGAAACTTCCCTTTTTGCATGGAATCTTTTGAACCTAATTAGCTATTTAATGTTTCTATATTTATTTACTTTCCCTTTTGTTGCCCTTGTGTTTTTTTTATTGTTGTTATAGTTATTATTGTTGTTGTTACTGATGCTGTCATTGTTACAACAGAGAGAAATAGAGAGAGGGGGGGAAGACAGAGGGGGGACTGAAAGATAGACACCTGCAGACCTGCTTCACCGCTTGTGAAGTGACTCCCCTGCAGGTGGGGAGCCGAGGCCTGGAACCAGCATCCTTATGCCGGTCCTTGCGCTTCATGCCTCTTGCTCTTAACCCGCTGCACTACCTCCTGACTCCCTTTAATGCTTTTAATGTTGCTGTGTTTTATCTAATATCTTTATATATTTTGTGGGAAAGAAAAGTACATGTAAATTATCTGAGTCCACCATGTTATGAAGCCCAAACTGTTTATATCACATTGATAAAATAGTTACTCTAAAGAAAAAATTGGCATTATAGTACAAAAATTGTAATCATAGGAATAGTTGACTCTTTGCAGTAAATACTATACCCATGAGAAACTACAAAAAAAAAAAATGTGGGCTTCATGAAGTAATCGGACTTCTTATGAACTTACATTCACATCAATAAAATTCAAGTCATGTTTGAGTATAAATCACATATACAGAATTTTTAAATTAGACTTCATAATTTATACTTTTACTTCACCATTGATTTTTGCCAATCACTTTATTGGGGGAAATACTTTCATTATAAAACATTCTTTCCAATTGCATATAAGAATTTTTCTCAAAAACAAGGTTAAAATTTACAGTGGCCTATTGAAGCAAAGTCAGCGACTCTGGGGGTTTAAAGAGGGTTCAGGGACCGGGTGGTGGCACACCTGACTGAGTGCATGTGTTACAGTGCGCAGGGACTAGGGTTTGAGTCCCCAGACCCCACCTGTAGGTTTAAAGCTTCACGAGCAGTGAAGCAGGGCTGCAGGTGTTGTCTCTCTTCCTCTCTATCTCCCCCTTCCCTCTCGATTTCTGGATGCCTCTATCCAATAAATAAAGAAAATAAAAATTTAAATAAAGAAAGAAACACAAGAGGGTTCAGAGTGGAGAGGGCCATGGGAATCCAGTGCCCAGTGGTAAGGAGGAATTAAGTTGGTGGTGAGAAGAGTGGGCAGGAGTTCACATATGTTGCTCTTATATGACAGTCACCATCTTGTGCACCATTATTTCTCTATTAAAACCATAATAAAAGAAACTCCCTTTTCAATGGGAAAAAATACTCATGTGACACTGTCCGTTAGCTCAGAGTTTATCAAATAAAGTAATCTCTAAGAGTTCCTTCAGCTCCATATTCTTCTAAATTTTCATTGAGGAAATATTTTACAAGTCTGTTGTATGAGGATATGGTTTCACATCTTCCAAAATATGTGTTAACACATCATGCCTGCCATCAGAGTACCATCTTCCTGGACCACAGGGTACAAGCCCCTCTCCTACTCTTCAGAAACCCTTCACTCTACCTCACTCCCTGAGCTGAGATCTATAGACATAGAACAAGGATTCGTTCAGTTTTTACATCCTTAATTTTTTTTAAATTTTTTATTTAAGAAAGGATTAATGAACAAAAACATAAGGTAGGAGGGGTACAACTCCACACAATTCCCACCACCCAATCTCTATAACCCACCCCCTCCCATGATAGCTTTCCCATTCTCTAGCCCTCTGGGAGCATGGACCCAGGGTCATTGAGGGTTGCAGAAGGTAGAAGGTCTGGCTTCTGTAATTGCTTCCCCGCTGAACATGGGCGTTGACTGGTCGGTCCATACTCCCAGTCTGCCTCTCTCTTTCCCTAGTAAGGTGTGTCTCTGGGGAAGCAGAGCTCCAGGACACATTGGTGGGGTCTTCAATCCAAGGAAGCCTAGCCAGCATCCTGGTGGCATCTGGAACCTGGTGATTGAAAAGAGAGTTAACATATGAAGCCAAACAATTTGTTGAGCAATCATGGATCCCAAGCTTGGAATAGTGGAGAGGAAGTGTTAGGGGGGTACTCACTGCAAACTCTAGTGTGCTTCTGCTTTCAGGTATATATTTTGCAGTAGTTTATGGGTACGTGTGAACGTAAGCTCTCTCTCACAGAAACTGGTGTATATCTAGGTTATGGGACTTTATTAGAAAGTGAACTACCTGAGATGAAATTAGAGTGTACTATAAAAGGAAAGGCCTCACCCGAGTAATGAAGCTGAAGGGTTGTCATTCCACACGTGAAGTCTCTAGACACAGTCTGAGGTGAAGCATGTTGACGTGTAGACATGCAGCTTCCTGGGCCAGTGGGGGGTGGGAGTGGGCGGGAGGGATGGGTCACAGTCCTTTGGTGGTGGGAATGGTGTTTATGTACACTCCTAGCAAAATGTAGACATATAAATCAGTAGTTAATTAATATGAGAGGGGGAAAATCAATTGTATGTCTCAAAGTTTCTCAACACAAACTGAATCTTTTTAATATATAGGCTGTGTATTTGATATGCGGACTCTCTCAAAAGCCTAGACCAAGCAGATTAGAAGCATCCAATAGCACAGCTATATACAAGATACTGGATACTGTACAGCAAACTATAACAAAAGGACTTTTCAAAGTTAACCCAATTACCAAATAATGTGATGATAACATTAACTATCGATTGTCTTTTTGAACCCTAAGACAGCAGCAACCTCACATCTCCACTATAGAGCCCCTACTTCCCCCAGTCCTGGAACCCTTGGATAGGGCCCTCTTTCCTGTATGCATCTATCTCCCAATCCAAACCAAATAATATTGCATCCGCCGATCACAACCTAACCAACGCAACGATTGCCACCTCAACATGCTTACATCCTTAATTTTGACAAGGTTAGCTTTGGAGTGCCTGAGGGAAGTATATAATAGGAAGTAGATGAGGAGGGTATCTGAGTCTAAGTAGAAACTATTTCACTGGTAACCTTATGGTGTCTTTGTGAATCTTTCTACTTGCTTGCTACATATATTGACTCACTGTATACTATCATGCACTTTTGTTTTCAGGTATATATTTTGCCCTAATTTATGGATACATGTGAACATATGCCCTATCTCATGGGACCTGGTCTGTTATCTAGGTTTTGGGACTTTGTTAAAAGGTGAACCACCACGGAGACCCCTCCCCCCCAACTCTTCATCTGAACTATTCCAGTCTCTATGTTCATGATTAGTCAACAATTATTTGGCTTTATATGTTAACTCTTTTTTCAGCTACCAGGTTCCAAATGTTAACATGATGACATCCGGACTTCCCTGGGCAGACGACCTGACCAATGTGTCCTGGAGCTCTGCTTCCCCAGAACCCTGCCCCACTAGGGAAAGAGAGAAAGACAGTCTGGGAATATGGATCGACCTGTCAATGCCCATATTCAGTGGGGAAGCAATTACAGAAGCCAAACCTTCCACCTTCTGTACCCCATTATGACCCTGGGTCCATACTCCCAGAGGGTTAAAGTATAGGAAAGCTATCAGGAGAGGGGATAGTATAAGGACTTCTGGTGGTAGGAATTGTGTGGAGTTGTACCCCTCTTATCCTAGGGTTTTTGTCAGTGTTTCCTTTTTATAAATAAAAAAATTAAAAAAAGAACAAGGATTCATTTATGCTGCACCCTGTTTCATTTCATTTTAAAATTCCTCCAAGTGAGTCAGGTTATCCAGTATTTTCCAATTCCTTGAACTTATCTCACTTAGCATGATTCACTTAAGTTTTAACTGTGTTACAGTAAAATTCAAGACCATCTTTTCTTAGAGCTGAGTAGTATTCAGTAGTACATGTGTGCCGACTTCTTTATCCACAGTAGTTGGACACTTAGGTGTCCAGTGGAATTTTACAATTGCTAACTTTTATAAATAGCCAGTGAATATAAATGTGCAAATATCTTTTTGGATTAGTATTTTTTTTTTTGTACCACCAGGGTTATCTCTGGGGGTCACTGCTCTGGCTATAGGACAGAGAGAAATTGAGAGAAGAGGTAATGAAGAGAGACCTGCAGTACTTACTTCACCACTTGTGAAGCGTCCCCACTACAGGTAGGGAGTGGGGGCTTAAACCCTGGTCCCAGCACAATGTCAAGTTTTAGGAATTTACACTAGAGTAGCATACAAAGCATATCTATTTTTGACATAGTTATTTTTTATAAGTTTATTTGTATTTTTAAACTTTATTTTATTTGATGGGACAGAGAAATTTAGAGGGAAGAGGGCGACTAGGGAAAGAGACAGAGAGACACCTGCAGATCTACTTCATCATTTGTGAAGCTTTACAAGTAGGAACAGGGGGGGCTTAAACCCAGGTCCTTGAGCACTGTAATGAGTGCACTTAACTAGGTGTGACACCACCTGGCCCCTACAAAGCATAGCTATACAGGTGCATATCACCCAAGTTTTTAATAACACAAAATTCTTACAACTGAAATGCTCCTAGCAGGAGACTATATGTTTAGTTGATTGTGTGTTCACATCAGGGAAACCTATTAGTTATTTAAAACAATTACATATGTATGTTCATTCATATAGAATATAAAAGTTATCTCATGAAACACAAACATTGGGTCCTTTGCTTCAAAAATACCTTTGTGCTCATACACTTATACACATACATTGATATACCTAAATGTTCCTGGATGTTTTTATACATGAAACCAACCATAAGGTTTATTTCTTTACTTCCTTTATTTTCAACTTTCTGTCTTTTTTTTTTTTTTTACTTTGATTAGGTATTATTTTTATGACTTAATAAGTTATGATACCGTTTGGTAAAAATTTAAAGAAAAATATTTATAAAATACTGTATTATAATTGTTGGCTCGTTCATTTTTAAAAGTTAAAGTATTTGCATATAAAGTTACAAGGAATTCTTTTAATTACTGATTTTTTTTCTCTTATAAAATCACTAAATTCAAGTCACATTTATATTTCAATCTTTTTATGTAAATGTTAATTTTTCTTTTTTGAAATATGGAACGCTTGAAATCAAGAGCACACGCCACAAATTTTCAGAGTAAATTCTGAAGCTATAAGTTAATCATAGCAAATATAAACTGTTACATTATCGAGTTCATTAAAAAGTTGTTCAAGCCAAGAATTCCATAAAAGGTTAAAAGCTTAGCACATTACTGAACTGACAAAGTATATAAGATCACACCAGCCCCCATGCCAGTAAAAGAAAACAATGAAATGACAGCACTAGTGTTTGGAGAGAGGTTGTTAAGGACAGCTTATTCCTTTATGATTTCAGCTCTTGACAGAAGACAGGTCTGCTTCTTGCATCGTGGCAGATATGTCATTACCTTCTGGCCCTGTCATGACTGAATTGGGGAAAAAACTATATTCAGTTTTGAAAATCCAATTACATTCTGGAGTTTTGGATACTATTTCTGAGAAAAGTATTCTGTGATAACTGTTTGTTTCTAGATTGTTCTTTAGTGTTGAAATAATTAATGATGCATATATTTAATTTCTTCCCATAGTCAACTGCAGATCTAATTATAATGCCAAAGAGATTTTTTTCTTTAAATATTCTGACATTATCTAGAAAAACATTACAAATCCTCTTCTACTTTAGTATCTATTCCTCTACCTATATTTACACTTGATTTGAAGCAAATATTAAAGTAGACTGAGACCTTTGAGTCAAGACAAAAATATAGAATCTAAAACAATTAGGCAATAATTTTATAGTTGAAAATATTGATGGTTATAATAACTAAGTATTACCTAATTAATGCATGCATGTTTGAATTTTTCTGTCTCCCTTGCCCACCCCCACCCTGCCCCAACTCAACACTACAAAAGAAATGACTAGACGTAGAGAAAAAACATGGTATAGAGATTTTGAATGTATGTCAAAAGTCTTGGAGTTTGTATATGATAAGATTTTCAGTGGAGGTTTAAATGAGCTTAAATGCACTTGAGACAAACAAAAATCATGTGTGTGTATGTGTTATATTTTTAAACACTCTGGTGTATATCTTTTTTTAATTTATAAAATTTTTATTTATAAAATGGAAATATTGACAAGACCATAGGATAAGAGTGGTACAGTTCTACACAATTCCGAGCACCAGAATTCCATATCTCATCCCTCCCCTGATAGTTTCCCTAATCCTTACCCCTCTGGGAGTATGGACCCAGGGTCCTTATGGGGTGCAGAAGCTGGACGGTCTGACTTCTGTAATTGCTTCCCTGCTGAACATGGGCTTTGGCAGGTCGATCCATACTTTCAGCCTATGACTCTCTTTCTCTAGTGGGGCAGGGATCTGGGGAGGCGGGGCTCCAGGACGTATGATAGGCTCCTCTGTCTGGGGAAGTCTGTTGGCATCATGTTAGCATCTGGAACCTGGTGGCTGAAAAAGAGTTAAGATATAAAGCAGAACAAATTGTTGACTAGTCATGAACCTAAAGGCAAGAATATTGCAGATGAAGATTTGGGGGTCTCAGTTTTGGACAAAGCTAGTAGGTCTATTTTAGGTATATTCTAAGGGACCCACGACTTTACTAGTTTTTGCCTGAGCCAAACGTCTGATATGCAGGTGGACCCAAGGTATTGTCTGGGAAGAAGTGTCATAGTTGTAAAAAGGACTGGAAAGCTGGATCAGAGTAGCCCCTAAATATGGGAAAAGTGTATAAATATTGTTGACTGTAATCCCCACCAGTTTGATCTGATGCCCATGTTCAGCACAGGAACCTATGTAACCTCTGCATCCCTGTAGGTCTGAGCTTGCATTCTGTGGTCACAACTGGGAACATTCCAGGCTACACTAATTTCAGGACCCATCTTCCTTAGGCAGAAGGTAGAGTATGTTATCCAAGCTCCCTTCAGAGAATGGAATCTTCTCTACCATTGTTGATCCACATTGAGGGCAAGGTCTTACAGGGGCCCACAGAGATCCATTATGTTGTTCCTGATGGAGATGACCATTGAGAGTGGCGAGGGATCTGTTAAAGGTCTAGGACCAGCATGTCTGTGTGGGAATCTCAGGACTCCCTGACTAGGGCCCCAGGTGATGGGCTGGCCTGGTAGTGACTAAAGAGCCATCTTTAAAGTCAGTGCTGGTCTCTTGCCCTTATTCAGCTTTTGTAGTCCTTACTCTGTTTGTCAAGGTTAGCTTTGGAGTGATTGAGGGAAGTGTAATAGGAAGTAGGTGAGGAGGATATCTAGGTCTAAGTAAAGACTATTTGATTAGGTACTTTAATTTGTCTTTTGAGGTCTTTCTGCTTGCTTGCTTGCATTGATTGCGAACTATTGCACACTTTTGCTTAAAGGTATATATTTTCCCCTAAATTATGAATACATGTGTACATATGCCCCTCTCATGGGCGCTGGTCTATATCTAGGTTGTGAAACTTTGTTAGAAAGTGCATCTGCTGTATGTCTTAAGTCTGCTTTATTCTTGAGTTACTGTGCCCATGATCCCATTCCCACCCCCTCTTTGAAGTTTCTCTTTTAATGACAGATCTTTTATCTGTGGTTCTTTCCAATTACTGAGTTGATGCTGTTTTCAGAGAGAATGTTTTAAGGATATTCAAGGTAAGATCCTCTGAGTAGAAAGTAACACCTCCTGCAGTTACAGCCAAAGCTCTGGACACTTCAAAGACTGGAGCAGCAATAACCTGCTCAGAGGTTAAAATTTTAAAGTAACTCCCTTAAAGAACTGCATGCAGTCAGTAATATGGAATAATTAGTTGACAATTTTGAATAATCTAGGTTTAATATGAAAAGATTAAAGATAGTTCAACTTTGCATTTCTTTATTTTTTATTTTTATTATCTTTATTTACTAGATAGAGATAGCCAGAAATGGAAGGGGTAGGGGTAGATAGAGAGGGAAAGAGAGAGAGAGAGAGAGACCTGCAGCACTGCTTCACCACTTGCAAAGCTTTCCCCCTGTATATGAGGACTGGGTGATTGAATCCGGTCCTTGTGCATTGTAACATGTGAGCTCAACCAGGTGCACCACCACCCAGCCCCCAACTTTGCATTTCTTACTATAGTTTTTATTTCTTTTTAAAAAATTTTTTATATTTATTGATTAGATACAAACAGTCAGAAACCGAGAGGAAGAGAAGGTGAGAGACAGCGAGAGACAGCTGCAGCACTGTTTCACCACTTGTGAAGCTTTCCCCCTGCAGGTGGGGACTGGGGATTTGAACCCAGTGCCTGGTGCATTGTAACATGTACGCTCAACCAGTTGCACCACCACCCGGCCCCTTATAGTTTTTATTTCTTTGTATTTTATTTTCTCTCCAGGGTTATCGCTGGGACTCAGTGCCTGCACTATGAATCCA
Source organism: Erinaceus europaeus (assembly GCF_950295315.1). Classification (NCBI taxonomy): domain Eukaryota; kingdom Metazoa; phylum Chordata; class Mammalia; order Eulipotyphla; family Erinaceidae; genus Erinaceus; species Erinaceus europaeus. The sequence goes on along the minus strand of NC_080172.1, from coordinate 18,328,283 downwards.
CTGCTCCTGGTGACCATTTTTCCTATTTTTGTTGCCCTTATTGTGGTTATTGTTGTTATTATTGTAGGAGAGGACAGAGAAATCAAGAGAGGAGGGAAAGACAGAGAGGGGTGAGAAAGATAGACACCTGCAGACTTGCTTCACCGCTTGTGAAGTGACCTCCCCCCCATCCCCCCCAAGGGGGGTAGCAGGAGGCTCGAAGTAGGATCCTTATGCTGGTCCTTGCACTTTCTGCCATGTGCACTTAACCCGCAGCACTACCACCTGGCCCCCTTTTTTTTGTTTATTTTTTTACTTGCCAGTGTGATAAATTGTGTTAACTCTCCTATAAATTATTAAAAAGAAAGGGGGTCGGGCGGTGGCGCAGTGGGTCAAGCGCAAGTGGCGCAAAGCGCAGGGACCGGCGTTAAGGATCCCAGTTCGAGCCCCCGGCTCCCCACCTGCAGGGGAATCGCTTCACAGGCGGTGAAGCAGGTCTGCAGGTGTCTATCTTACTCTCCCCTTCTCTGTCTTCCCCTCCTCTCTCCATTTCTCTCTGTCCTATCCAACAACGAATTGCGTCAACAAGGGTAATAATAATAACCACAACGAAGCTACAACAAGGGCAACAAAAGGGGGGAAAAAAATGGCCTCCAGGAGCGGTGGATTCATGGTGCAGGCACCGAGCCCAGCAATAACCCTGGAGGAGGAAAAGAAGAAAGAAAAAAAATTATTAAAAAGAAAAATAAGAAAATAACTTATAAGAGTTCCTCTATCTCCCCTTTTTATTCTTATTTTTCATTTATTTTCATTCATTTGATAGAGATAGAGAAGTCCAGTAGGCAGGGGAAAATGGAGAGGGAAAGAGGCAGAGAGACACTTGCAGAGAGACACAACGTTACTACTTGTAAACTTTCCTTCTGCAGATGGGGACCAAGGACTTGCACCTGAATCCTTGAGCATTCATTCAGGTGCACCACCACCTATCTCCCTTAATATTTTGTAATTGAGAAAATATTGTTGTACAAGTTTTTTGTCTCAAGAGATGATCTCACACCTCACAAAATATGGGTCAACACATCTTGTCCATGATAGGTATTCCCCCCCCCCCAAGTCTTAACAACCATTCACTCCCCCCTACTTAGCAGCCTCAGACCTACAGACATGGAAAGGATTCATTTTAACTTTCACCCTATCTGTTCCTTTGCTTTCTTAAAGCCTAAAAATGTGTGAGATCATCCAATATTAGTCCATCTTCTGAAACTTATTTAACTTAGCAAGGTCCACTTCAGTCTCATCTATGTTGTGATAAATTTAAGAGTTCATCTTTAAGTCTTTTTTTTTTTTTTTTTAAATTGTGATTAATAGTGGTGTGCAAGATAATAAGACTTAAGGGTATAGTTCCAGCTTAGTCCAACATCAAAGTTTTGTGGCCACTCTCCCAATGACAACTACTGTAACTCTCACAAAGTCTTAGAGACATTTTCTTTACTTCTGGGTTTGTTGATTTGCATGTTCATGTATTTCATTTTTCTAGATTCCACACACAGTTGAAACCAACTGGTGATTCGTGGTCTTGCATCTTTTACTTCACTAAACATAATCACTTCCACTTACATTAATTTTTGTCCCAGAGGACACAATATCTTTTCTTATTGCAGAATATTGGGGGTTGGGTGGTAGCACAGCGGGTTAAGCGCACATGGAGCAAAGCCCAAGGACTGGCGTAAGGATTCTGTTTGAATCCCCACCCGCAGAGGAGTCGCTTCACAGGCTGTGAAGCAGGTTTTCAGGTGTCTATCTTTCTCTCCCCCTCTCTGTCTTCCCCTCCTCTCTCCTTTTTTCTCTGTTTTATCCAACAACGACAACATCAATAACAACAACAATAATACCTACAATAACAGTAAAAACAACAAGGGCAACAAAACGGGGAAAAAAGGCAGAGTATTATTTCTTTTTTTTAACTTTTTTAGTTATTATCTTTATTTATTGAATAGTGACAGTCAGAAATAGAGAGGGAAGGGGGAGATAGGGAGACAAGAGACATACATCTGCAACCCTGCTTCACCACTCATGAAGCTTTCCCCCTGCAAGTGGGGTCTGGGGCTCAAACCTAGGTCCTTGTGCATTGTAACATATGCAATCAATCAGGTGTGCCATCATCCAGCCCCCAGAGTATTATTTCATGGAATATATAGCCCATAACTTCTTTAGTCAGTCATCTGTTGTTGAGCATTTAGGCTGCTTCCACTTGCTGGTTTTTGTAAATCAGCTGTGAACATTTTTGTATGTGTATGTCCCTTCAAATTAGTGTTTGTATATCCTTTGAATAAATGACTAAAAGTGGTATTGCTGAATCATAAGGTAATTAATTGTATTTTCACTTGTTTAAGGCCTGTCCATACAGTCTTCCAAGGGGCCTACTCCAGTTTGCATTCCTACCAGCAGTGTAACAGAGTCATTTTTTCTCTACAACCTCACCAGCATCTGTCATTTCCCATTTTGTTGATACATATAGACTATTTGCACAGGTGTGAAGTGGGATCTCATTCGAGTTTTAATTTGCATATCTGTAATGATAAGTAAAGCGGAGCATTTCTTCATAAGTCTTGAGCCTTCTTTAGGAAACTTCAGTTTCTTTTGCTTACTTTTGTATTGAGTTATTTTTTTGTTGTTGTTGAATCAACAACAACAAAAACATCTGAGTTTTTATATAGATGTTTGGTATCAGTCACTTGGTGGTGATTCAGTTTATACTCTGGGTTTCTTTAATTTGAGAAATAAAATGGAAATAGTGTCAACTAAAGTCAGTAGAATGAAATATTTTAGAATGTCAAAGTGCTAAGTAGTTTTAATGACATGAATTTAAGGACAAATAGTTATATTAGTTTCTACAGGAGCTGTTCATTAGTACTTTGTGTGTCTGGTGGTATTTGGTGGTGATTTTATTCAGCTGTTTACATGATATAAACTAAAAGCATATTATAAAACATTAAACATTAAATTTTAGCTGCATTGCCTATTTCAATATATCTTATTAGAAAACCTAGTGCCTATGAGCTAGAATATATTAAGTTAATTATGTTAAGTGAGATAAGTCAGAAAGAGAAAGATGAGTATGGGATGATCTCCCTCATCAACAGAGATTGAGAAAGGAGAGCACAAAGGCAGACACAAAGTAGAATTTGACTGAGTTTGGAGTATTGCACCAAAGGAAAAAAAACTCCGGGGAGAAGGGAAGGGTAGATTTTCAGCACCACTCTAGGGGGGTGGGGATAGGGATACAGACCTTTGGAGGTGGGAATGGTGTTAATATAAAAAAAATAATTTAATTAAAAAGAAAGCCTAATGCACAGGGTGTGTGTGTGTGTGTGTGTATTAAATATGTTTCATGTGAAAAAAGTCATCTAGTAGTAACTTATTTTTACTTTGAGTCAGTGTACCTTTCTTAAATTAAATGGATTTGACAGTAGTTGTAATAGTAATGGGACTGTATTTAACTCATTTTTAAAATAGAGTGTATTGTCTTTTGTTTACTTGAATATAAAATAAGAGTCAGGTGTTGTACAATTAAAGGGAGTACTTTAGTGATTTTTGTTTTTAGAATCACATACTGTAATGTTTTAAACTCCTACCAATTTCCTTCAGATGTCAGTGGAATCAGTAACCTTATATTGTCACATTTGTCCCACTGACAACAACCTTAGGATCTTTATTGTGACTTTGTTTGCATAATCCATATGTGGGTGTGAGCATACCTCCTGAGCTTGAAGATTGTGAGAGAAGGCTTTATGTAGTACTAATAAAAAGTAAAAGACATAAATATTGTGATGTTAGGTGTTCCTTACTAGGCAAAGAGAGAGGCAGACTGGGAGTATGGATTGGCCAGTCAACTCCCATGTTCAGCGGGGAAGCAATTACAGAAGCCAGACCTTCCACCTTCTGCAACCCACAATGACCCTGGGTCCATGCTCCTAGAGGGATTGAGAATGGGAAAGCTATCAGGGGAGGGAGTGGGATATGGAGATTGGGTGGTGGGAATTGTGTGGATTTGTAGCCCTCCTATCCTACGGTTTTGTTAATGTCTCCTTTCTTAAATAATTAAATTAAAAAATTCAGCTTTATTTTTATTTATTTTCTTATGTATTTATATACTTATATTTATTTATTTCCTTTTGTTGCCCTTGTTGTTGTTATTGATGTTGTTGTTGGATAGGACAGAGAGAAATGGAGAGAGGAGGGGAAGACAAAGAGGGGGAGAGAAAGATAGACATCTGCAGACCTGCTCACCGCCTGTTAAGCAACACCCCTGGAACCAGTTCTTGAGCTCTGCAGCAACATGAGCTTAACCCACTGTGCTACCGCCTGACTCCCTAACATTTTATTTTATGAGATAATCATATGTAAGCCAAATTGTAGAAATGGCATGCAAGATATTACTTTTTGTTATCTGGAGTTTAAATTATAGTGAACATACAGTAATTTAAATTTTGAAAAAAAAATTATTTCATAAATTTTAATTCTGTAAATCAGTGGTATAGAATGAACTCTCAATATAAATGGATCTCTCAATATAAATTAATCTTGTATTTTTGCAATAATTGCTATGCTGAAAAATAAGTTTTATCGTCCCCAAATAAATTTATTTTTAAAATTGGTGAAAATACTGATAAGCCTTTCAACTTTGCTTTCCTTTGATAATGAGCATAGTCATTTTTTGTTATGATTTTCAGTTTAATATTGGGACTGGAGCTTCTACAAGACATGTATAAAGTTGTTATCACTATGCTAATTTTAAACAAGTCTATTAATTTGATATTTTCATTAGTACATATATATTGGGAAACTTAGTAAAAAATAAAGATCACAAATGATTTATCTTGTTATGGTCATCCAGAACATAGCATATTGAATTTAGTACTGAGGATTAGGTTTTTTTTTAATTTTTTAAAAAATAGGTATTTTTCTAAGTATATTCATGATTATACCAGATACACAAACACACATATTATATATGTACAAATGTCTATATATGCTAAAATACAAATTATTAATACAGTAGTGTTTTTTTTCCTAAGTAATGATTTATAAGACAGGCCAGTTCTGTTAGGAAATAACTACTTGCTTATTCATACCATGGACTGCATATTTGAATAAAATTATTTTTTCTCACAACAAATTGGTCTTGAAAATATTTAAAAGAATATTTATTGAAGAAGCATGTATTATGAACATTTTTAAACTAAGTAAAGTTTAATGTAATTCTTAGTTTACATTTTGAATAGTAAGAAAATACTTAATATTGAGCCATTTATGTCCATTTACTTAAAATTGTAAAGGTTTGAAAAGGAACTATCCTTTTGACAGTGTGTGTCATTTTTGATCAAAAACTTAAATAAGTTAAATACTTCTATCAGAACAATCTTAAGCTTTTGGTAATTGTCTTTTTCCTCAGAAATTAACAAATTATAACATCAGAGCCTGTGCAGAGAGGTATGTAGTAGGTCATTTACTGCTGCAGGCATTTTTCTCTCCCTCCAGGATGCATTTGTTTAGTTTCTCTCACTTTCTGCCTGTGGCATTGTCTGGTGAATTTTAGATATGTTCTTCCCCTCCAAGGACTCTCACAGGTGAAAGATAACTTATTCAAAATTAATAAATGGTGTTGTTTTTCTTTTTTCTTAATTAAAAAATTAATTATCTTTATTTATTGGATAGAGACAGCCAGAAATCGAGAGGAAGGGGGAGATAAGGAGAGAGACAGAGAGATGCCACTTGTGAAGCTTTGCTCCTGTAGGTGGGGACTGGGACTTGAACCGGGATCTTTGTGCACTGTAACATGTGCTCTCACCTCCCGGCCCCTTGTGTTGCTTTTACATTATCGCCCATCCAAAGCAATTTGCAGTGTTCACTTTAGAGAGAAAAAAAAAGAATCAGGTTGTGTAGGAACCACTTGCTATAGTACATTAATGACTTTAAAACAATGACTCAATTTTTAAAAGGAAATGTATTTTAAGAAAATAAATATAAACAATTAAAAATGTACCCCAGTCATTTGTCAAGGTTTCTTTTTTTTATGAATTTACTTTAATGAAATTATAAAATTATACCTGGAAAATAAAGAACTGGAATAGTTTTTTGCGTTTTATGATGACTAAATTAAATTCATTTGTAGGTTTGGTTTTGTTGTTGTTTGTTTGCTTTTATTTATTTATTTATTTTGCCTGAAAGGATGGTTAGCTATTTAAGTTTAGCTCTTTGGAAATTTATTTTTGCTCATTAAGTGAATCCTATTGCTCAAATATTTTGTTGTGACATGCTATGAAACTATTTTCAAGGAGAGAAAAGAGCCGGCAGAAGTGGCTTAAATTGTTCTGTGTGCATTGTGATAGCACAAATGCCATAGGTATTAGGGTTTACGGTAACTTTTGAAAAGGAATTTTGTAATACATACATTTATATATTAGTGTGCCAGAGTAAGGCTCTTGTTCTTGCTTTCTCATTACAGAGTAAATAAATCTTTAAAAAATAATGTATTAGTTAGCACAGCAGGTTAAGCGCACGTGACGCGAAGCGCAAAGACCGGCCTAAGTATCCTGGTTGGATCCCCCGGCTCCCCAGCTACAGGAGAGTCGCTTCACAGGCTCACCGAAGCAGGTCTGCAGGTGTCTATTTTTCTCTCCCCCTCTCTGTCTTCCCCTCCTCTCTCCATTTCTTTCTGTCCCATCTGACGACGACGATAACAATAACTACAACAATAATAAAAAAAACAAGGGCAACAAAAGGGAAAATAAATAAATATATATTAAATTAAAAATATATTTATTAGTGATTTGAAAAAATTTTCCAATATTATAAACTTACAAGGGAGTGTAGTTCCATACTTATATATGATATGTACAAGTTAGTGCACCATTCACCAAAGTCCTGTGGTCCACCCTTACCTTAACCTTATAGGCACCATAATTCTCATAGATTTCAGGAGAGTTTGCTTTCTATTTTAACTCGTTGACAACTGGCTAGATAAAGAAGTTATGGAATAGGAGGCTGGGCTGTGGTGCACCCGGTTAAGCACACATAGTACTAAGCGCCAAGAATCTGCGCAAGGATCTGGTTTGAGCCCCCAGCTTCCCACTTGCAGGTGGGAGGTTTCGCAAGTGGTGAAACTTATCGGTAGGTTTTCTCTCTGTCTCCTCCGTCTCCCTCTCCTTCTCCCCATTTCTTTCAATTTCTCATTGGCCTATTCAATAAAATGGAAAAAAAATGTCTGCCAGGAACAGTGGATTTGTAGTACAGGCTCTGAGTCCCAATGATAACCCTGGGGACCAAAAAAAAAGGGGGGGGAGAAAAGACATTATGGAATATATATATATGGTAGAACGCTATGTGTTCATAAAGGATGAGATTGTTATCATTTGGGACAAAATGTCTGAAACTAAAAGTGATTCTGCTAAGTGAAATAAGTAAAGAACAACTATCAAATGGTTTTAATTATGTGGAATATAAATGAATAGATCAGTGAACTTGCTAATACATAGGATAAGAGGGGTACACGTCACACAGTTCTCACCATCAGAACTCCGTATCCCATCCCCTCCCCTGATAGCTTTCCTATTCTTTAACCCTCTGGGAGTATGGACCCAAGATCATGGTGGGATGCAGAAGGTTGAAGGTCTGGCTTCTGTAATTGCTTCCCCGCTGAACATGGGCATTGACAGGTGGATCCATACTCCCAGCCTGCCTTTTTCCCTAGTGGAGAAGGGCTCTGGGGAAGTGGAGCTCCAAGGCAGATTGGTGGGGTTGTCTGTCCAGGGAAGTCTGGTCGCATCCTGCCAGCATCTGGAACCTGGTGGTCTATCCAGCACTGTTGTCGGAGCTCCTGCCAACAACATGCCAGCAACTGCCTCCAAGTCGTTATCTTGGCTCCGCCCCCCCTTTCTTATTGGTCTTGCCAGGACTTCAGTGTTCTAGGCAGAGGTTTTCAGATAGAAAAAGAGACAGAAGTGTGGTGCAAGGAGCTGGAAAGCATGGGTTCCAAAATTCAATCCCTGGTATCTTGTGCAGTAGAGTGATGTGATGCCTTCCAACTATGATTACGAATCTACTACTCCCACCTGCAGGGAGTATGCTTCAGGAGCAGTGAAGCAGATCTGCAGGTGTCTACCTTTCTCTCTCTCCCTCTCGATTTCCCCCTCCCCTCTCAATTTCTCTCTGTCCTATCCAAACACATGGGAAAAAAATTGGCCATCGGGAGCAATAGATTTGTAGTGCCTGCACAGAGCCCCACTGCCGTGCCACTCCCATAGGCTGCCGGCACGCCAACCTGGATTATGTGTCCTACCTACTGAGCTATTTCTTCAGCCCAAATGGCAGAGTTATTGTGTGTCTTTTTGAAGTGAATTAATTTGTACTTACATGGTTCATAAACTAACTTGTTTCTGTCATACTGCCCCATAATGCTTCTGACATTTTGTTTCATTTTTTGCAGTACCCAATGCAGGTTTTAATTTAATTTGCTCGAATTTTAGAGAAGACAATGATTTTTACTTTTATTTTGTTTTGTTTGAGGTTGTAAGGGAAAAAAACACATTATTATGTTGTTTTATTTTTTTTTAAGTTTTAAAATTGTTTTGAAATTTCTTTGGTATGAAGAATTCTGCTTTCATAAGGCAACTTGCTTTCCTTTTACATTCCATGCTCTGTTGTTGGCACTCTTGTTTTTACTAGTCTCTTTTGCATTCAGAATTTTTAGATTTTTACAGTATAAAGGTTACAGGCAAATAGCCAGCTGTCACATTCTTGAGGTCAGATACAAGAACTATATATGAGATGCTCTGTTTTGGCTTCATGCTACTTGCCAGATTGCTAAGCAGATGTTCTAAGCTATAATTCAGGAAACAGGGACCCCTTGAAACATTCCCTGGGAGTTGCTTTTGACATCTCTGAATCATTTATTTAAAGGTAATTAGTTCTAGTGAAAATGAAAATGCATTTATATGAATAGAGCAAAATTATTTTACCAATGTTTGGGAGCTACAGCATGAGTAGAAACTGGATTGTAGATATGTATATAGTAGTAGAAAAGTAACATATGAATGCAGCACGGTATTTTCCACTTTATATTTTCCATTTGGAGCTTCTTACCAAAAAGGCTATTCGCAAAAAAATTTCTTTTTTATGGACTTTAAGGGCTACGAATAGGCTTTGTATTGCCTTGTAAAAAAAAAAAAAAAAAAAAAAATATATATATATATATATATATATAGGCTGCTTTTTGTTGTTGTTGTTTATTTGTTTTAATATAAGAAAACATGTAGAGCTGGCAAAATAGCTCACTAGGATGGCTTGCTGCTTTGCTCCGTGTGGCCTTGGGGTTCAAGCCTGACCCCTACCATATTGAAGGAAGCTTTGGTGCTGGAGGTTTTTTTGCTTGTTTTTGTTTTTTTTTCCCTTCTATCTCTCTGTCTCTTTGTCTCTATCTAAAGAAAACAAAACAGAAATAAAACACACAGGAGGCTATAAGAATATTTGTTCTTCTCTAATATTTCCCACTACGTGCCTTAATATTTTTCTAAGATGTCCTTATCAATGTTTATTGATACTGATTTTTTTTGGTATAGTTAACACAAATCTCCCTTATCTCATTTGTAATGTGGATAGACTGCAACTCTAAATCTGTCATTTCCTTTTCCTGTGTGTCCATTACTTACATACTGACTGCACAGAAGGTGAAAATGTGAGCTACTCACTTAACTGTTATGATCTAAATGTTAGGAAAACATGCTTTAAGAAGTACTATGATGCATTCATTTGATCCCTTTGCTATAATTAGATAACAAAGAGGTCATGTTGCTTACACACACACGGCATATACTCCTATTTCATTTGTGATACGCATCTGCTTTGCAGGCAAGTGCTTAACACAGAAAAAGGTGTAAGGATCCACTGTCTTGTTATTGGAAAAATACTTAGGCCACCATATTTGAAAGAAAGTGAGGCTAAATAAAAAAAATTAAGAATATAAATCTCATTTATGTTTGCCTATGTATAAATTTGAATTTAATATGAATATGGGTTTGTCAGATATTCAGGATATTCATAACAAACACCTCAATCAAACTAATGAAGTCTCAGAGTAAAAATCGAACTCTGGAATCATTTCTGTTTTTCCTCCTTAAACAGTTCTTTCATTTTTTTTTTCTATTTCATATTTTAGATAAATGGCATTGCAGTGAGATTGATGCAAAAGACCAATCTCAGCAGTTCTTCCAGAGTTATAGAAAAGTAATCAAGTGTGTTAGTTTATAAAAACTTATCCTAGACTCTTAAAAGCTAAGTGAAATATATAACTTTAACTTTGTGTAACTTCTAGTTCCTGCTGGACTAAACTTTTTTTTTTTCCGGTAGAAATGAAGAAAACTAGTGTCTGTTAGAACTGCAACTCAAAATAGAGTCTCTGCAGAAAAATATAAAAGATTTTTTTTTTGCAGGTAAACCTTTATTTGGATAATTGATAGCTGAAGATTACTAATCTCTGTCTTCACCACCCTTTTCTTCCCCCCCCCCTTTGAAACTATTCATTTACAAGTTAGCAAGTCATAATACTAAGGCAGCAAATTACTGTATTTTGCTAATACTGAAGCGAGCATTTTCTTAATACTTTAGTATCTCTGAAACTGAGAGGTGGCTGCCTTTTCTCCACCCAAATTAAGAACCCACAGGAAGAGCCAGTGGTAGAAAACAATGCGTAGTTTACTAATGGTAAATAAGAGATTGAGGAATAGTTAGGTACTTGGCCAAATGAGCTAGCTGTTAAAGTGGAGTTCTGCTGATTTACCCTGTGGCCTCAGCATGAAAGATGATAATTCTGAGCAGCAGGGAAGTATCTCTGTTGTCTGTGAGCATCCATCTGATTGCCAGGTGGGAAAGGACTGAGTCATAAACAGCATCTCACCAATTGCATTAAGCTTTCCTACTCTGGGGAAGACTGGGTAGGGATCAAGGCCAGAATTGTTGATCTATGTGGAGGGAGATGGGTGAGTAGAGCTTAAGTGTTCCCCATAATAGAGTAAAGTCATGGTTTAAAATCCAAATATCTCTGCAAACCCAAGCCTATTACCATCCTTTCGCAAGTTATCCTAACCTAAGAGGTTGCTATAAAAAACATACAAACTTTAGAGCCCCTATACCAACCTGAAGGGGGGAAGCTTTGTTAGTGGTGAAGCAGTGCTGCAGGTGTCAGGTGGCTCTCTGTCCCTCTCAATTTCTGGCTGTCTCTATCAAATAAATAAAGATAATAAATTTTTTTTTAAATACAGACTTTAAAATATGCCTAAGGAATAGATCCACGTTCCATTCTCTCCTTTCTATCTCTGAAGTCTCCTTCCTCACTTCTTCCTGCTCCCACATATATTTGCCGCCAACACCTGCTGAGTTTTTTTTTTTTAAGCTGTAAATCCTTTTCTAGCATGGACCAGTATGTCTCTTTGTTGTGGGGTGACAGTCCTTTCCTCTCAGTGACATGCATTGTAATATTGAACAATCTCCTGCATTACCCTATTCCTCTGCCTTGGCTTATGTTGCCCAGCTCATAACCCTCAAGGTGAGTTTGTCCTCATCCTGACCTCGTTATTTTCTTAATTCTCATTTACATTTATTTTGTTGCACAACTTCTCCTATCTTGTCATGTGCCTACCTTGGTTTAATAAGAGTTCAGTTGCACCAGAAGCTTATTAGTACTTAAAAAATGAATCTTGACTCAAACCATATGACCATATGTTGTTAATATTCTTATTTGGTTTATAGTAATTAAAAATAAAGTTCTGGGCACTTTGCTAGGGTTTTATCAATCACTCCTGATTATTTATTCCAACACTGACTATTTAGGTACATAAAAACCATGGCAGGAAAATCAAGAGGGGAAGACCAGCTTGTGGTGACGCTAAGTGCCCTGACACAGTGGTGATGTCAGCTTTGGTGACAGAAGACTGACAGAGTATGCGCCACAAGCAGTCCCAACCCCCATACCTCTTTTTAAGTTAATTTACAACACCAGCTAACCATGTGGCAAATCTTTTTAGCTTAGTTTACCAGCATGTGCTGCAGTTTGCACGGTTCCTGGGAAATAGCTTCTTCTAGTCAGGAGTAAACAAAGACAGTCTGACTAAGAGCAAGCACTTAAGTGACTTCCAATACTCACAGTCACTTGTGGGTTTGCTAACATCTGTCTTAGCCTCTTGATGTCATGCTGACGTCATACGTTCATGTCCCATAATTCATTTTGCTCACCATAAGTGCACCGTGTTCCTAACATGGTCCAAGGATCCTGCCACAGGATTGACTTCTTTTTTGAAGAATTAGCATTGAAAAAACTCGATTTGCATTTCACCACCACCCATCCGGAGTGAACCACTGATTCATAATCTAGATAAATGCACAAGCATGAAAGAACAGAAGAAAACATCCCTCCTTTCAGAGTAAAAGTTAAAATAGGCCATATTCCCCCATAGCTATAGTATATTAAAATTACGCTTAAGCACTGAAAATTGAGTGTATAAGACAGGGAAAAAAAAGTCTGCTTATGGCATATCAGGCCAGGCATGACTTAGCAAATATGTTGAGTGTATATTATGTTAGATATTTTTGTTTATAAATAATATTAAAATGTTAATTAAGAAGAGGGCCAGCAGTGGCACACCTGGGTAAGCACACACATTACAGAGAGCACGGACCCAGGTTTCAAGCTCCCTGGCCCCTACCTGTAGAAGGAGAGCTTCACAAGTGGTGAAGTAGGGCTACAGGTATCTCTCTGTCTCTTTCCTGATCTCCCCTAGCCAGTAATCAATCAATCAATAAATAAATAAAATATTTTTTTTTTAAAAAAAGGAAATTGAGGTCTGCTCAGATAATCATGAACTGGTTCTGTAGAAGAAAGGTAGAAAGTTAAGATACTTAGAAAATCAGAGAAGTTGACCTTTAGTAGTGAAAACTTAGTAGTGAAACAGGTTTGTGGCTTTTATTTATTTATTTATTTATTTTAGATTTGCTTTGTCTTGATTTGTTGTGCTGCAACGTGGAGGAGAGAGAGAGAGAGAGAGAGAGAGAGAGAGAAGATCCTTTTTCCTACCTATGACAGAACTCACATACTGGTCATTGTCTGCTCAATTTGATTATTCATCTGGCATGGTCTATTTAATGCAGCTTCAACTTGAGTACTTATTTATTATTTATTTATTTATTTGTTTGTTTATTTTGGTGCTAGGTAGATCTTTGCAACTTGTAGTTCCAACTCTCCCAGCAGACATTATTTCTCCTTTTAATTTTAGGTAGAGACAGAGATAGAAAAGGAAGGAGAGAAAGAAGGAGTGACACCATAGCACTTCTCCATAGTTCTCCAAGCTTCCCCTGGTGCTGTGCATAGTGTTTCCTATGTCGTGACAAAGGCTCAAACCTGGGTCTCTGTCCTACTGAGTGAGCCACCTCCCATTCCAAATTGTATAATTTAAATAAAATTGTGAGTTGTTCAGACTTCATCATCTTTTTTTATTATCTTTATTTATTTATTGGATAAAAACAGTCAGAAATTGAGAGGGAACGGTGAGATAAAAAGGAAGAGAGACAGGGAGACACATGCAAGCTTTGCTTCATGACTTGCAAAGCTTTCCCCCTGCAGATGGGGACCAGGACCTTGAACCTGGGTCATTGTGCATTGTAACATGTTTGATCAACCATGTGTTCCACCGCCCAGCCCCAGTCTTCAGCATCTTTATGATACTTTCTTATCACCAATCTACTACAGTACTGTGTCACTTATGACATATTATGAGAGAAATGGCAAGTCATTATCTCATATAGAGCTTTCTTAATAGTCATGTTTCTTTTGTGATCTGTCTCCTAATCATCATTCTTTAAATAATTGATACAGGTAGAATAAGTCACTCCAATATATGTCAATCTAAAGCTTAACATTTTATGTTAAGCCATAATTTTAGATTATTATTCTTTTGTTGTCATTGTCATCAGGATTATTGCTGGGGTTTGTGCCTGCACAATGAATTCATCACTCCCAAGCCATTTTCCTTCTTTCCTTCGTTCCTTCCTTCCTTCCTTCCTTCCTGGATAGATAGAGAGCAATAGGGAGGGAGGAAAAGAGATAGAAGGACACACCTGCAGCACTGCTTCACTACTTATGAAATCACCCAGGGGCCAGGTGATGGCATACTCGGTTAAGCGTGCACATTACCAAGCTCAAGGACCCACGTATGATACCTGGTTCCCTACCTGCAGGGCGGGAAGGTTTCATGAGCAGTAAATCAGGATTGTAGGTGTCTTTCTTTCTCTCTCCATTTCTATTTTTCCCCTTCCCTCTCAATTTCTCCCTGTACTGTCAAAAGCAAAATAAAAAAAAAAAAAGAGAAAAAAGTTAAAGGAAAAAATGGTCACTGGAAAGTAGTGGATTCATGGTGCTGGCACTAAGCCCTGATGATAACCCTGGTGGGGAAAAAAAAATCCCCCTGCCAAAGCTGTGGGTCAGGGGGACTTGAACCTGTGTCTTCACACATGAGAGTCTGTGCATGCTACTGGGTGAACCACCTCCTGTACATCATTGTACTGGTTTTTATTAAGACTTAGAAGTTGTCTCAGTAATTGCTAATATAAGTTTGACCAACTTCAGATGTGCTATTTAAACTTTGAGGAGAAACATTCAGAGTCATTTTACTTTTGGCAACTCCCAAGACTTACATTTATTTTATACTCCTGGGAACATGGAATAGACTATATAACAGATGTGGTGAATAAGTGATTTCTTTTTTTTTTTCTTTATACAAAGGAAACATTGACAAAACCATAGGATAAGAGGGGTATAACTTCACATAGTTTCCACCACCAGAACTCTGTATCCCCTCCACTCCCCTGATAGATTTCCTATTCTTTATGGATCCAAGATCCATATTCCTATTCTTTATGGATCCAAGATCATTGTGGGATGCAGAAGGTGGAAGGTCTGGCTTCTGTAAGTGCTTCCCCGCTGAACATGGGCGTTAACAGCTTGATCCATACTTCCAGCCTGCCTTTCTCTTTCCCTAGTGGTGAAGGGCTCTGGGGAAGCAGAGCTCCGAGGCACATTGGTTGGGTTGTCTGTCCAGGGAAGTCTGGTTGCATCTGGAACCTGGTGGCATCTGGAACCTGGTGGCTGAAAAGACAGTTAACATACAAAGCCAAATAAATTGTTGAACAGTCATGGACCTAAAAGCTGAAATAGTGCAGATGAAGTATTGGGGGGGGAGGGGACTCCATTTTGTAGATAGCTAGTAGGCATATTTTAGTTATATTTCAAAGGGCTTGTAGCTACACTAGTGTTTTTTTTATATATTTTTTAATTTTTTTATCAGGCCATTCTACTAGCTGGGGCCCTAACTGGAGAATCCTGAGATTCAAAACAGACTAGATGGGCCTAGAACTTGAATAAATCCCTCTCTCCATTATTACCGGTCATTTCTATCAGGAACAACAAAATAGATCCCTTTGTGGGCCCCCCATAGGACCTTGCCCTCAACTTGTATCAATAATGGTAGAGAATGTTCCATCCTCCAAAGGAGGATGGACAACATACTCTATGATACACCTGACGAAGATGGGTCAATACTGGGGCAGCTTGGAATGTTCCTACTCATGACCACAGAATGTGAGCTCAGATCTACAGGGATGCAGAGGTCACACAGGCTTCTAAGCTAATTATGGGCCCCAGATCACATCAAATCAATGGGGTTTACAGTCAACAATATTTATACTCCTTTCCCATATTAGGTAGCTTCTCTCTTCCCTGATCCAGCTTTCTATTCCTTTTCCAGCCATGACATCATCTCCCCAGACAATAACTTGGATCCACGTGCATATCACATTTCAGGCTCAGGCAGAAAAAAAAAAAAGAATAAGTGATTTAAAAAAAAATTTATATTTATTTATTCCCTTTTGTTGTCCTTGTTTTTTATCGTTATAGTTATTATTGATGTCATAGTTGTTGGATAGGACAGAGAGAAATGGAGAGAGGAGGAGGAGACAGAGAGGGAGAGAGAAAGATAGACACCTGCAGACCTGCGTCACCACCTGTGAAGTGACTCCCCTGCAGGTGGGGAGCTGGGGGCTCAAACTGGGATCCTTACACCAGTCTTTGCGCTTTGCACCACCTGCGCTACCGCCTGACTCCAGAATAAGTGATTTCTTATACTGAATTAAGGTGGACTGGGAAATGAGATAAGTCTTCTCAGAAGCTTTTATGATTTAGTCTTTTGAAAATGTTGTATGCTGAATTTTCTTCTCCCCTAGTTAAACTTTTTCTAAAGTCACATAAAGATATGTGTGTGTGTGTGTGTGTGTGTGTGTGTGTGTGTGTGTGTGTATTAGTGATTTAATAATGATCGACAAGATTGTGGGATTAGAGGGGTATAATCCCATGCAGTTCCCACCACCAGAGTTCCACAGCCCATCCCTTCCATTGGAAGGTTCCCTGTTCTTTATTCCTATTCTTTATTCCTCTGAGTGTATGGACCAAAGATCTTTATGGTCTGCAGAAAGTGGGAGATCCATACCCCCAGCCAGTTTCCATCTTTCCCTAGTGGAGCAGGGCTCTGGGGAGGTGGGCTCCAGGACACATTGGTGAGGTCATCTGCCCAGGGAAGTGCCACTGATGTCATGGTAGCACCTACAACTTGTTGGCTGAAAAGCATTAAGATATAAAGCAGAACCAATTGTTTAATAATTAGGAACCTAAAGGCAAGAAAGACTAAAGCAGATGAGATTTGGGGTCTTCATGATGCCAAGAAGCTAGGAAGTCTGTTTGAGGTATATTCCAAGGGGCCCATGACTACTAATTTTTGCCTCAGCCTGACAGCTAACACGCAAGTGGGCTGAAAGTATTGTCTAGAAAGATGGTGGCAAGGTTGGGAATAGGACTAGAAAGCTGCATCAGGGTAGAGAGTAGCTCCCAAATATGGGGGAAGTATGTAAGTACCCTTAACTGTAAGCCCCATTCATTTGACCTAGGGCCCATGTCTGTTCTTATTTAGCACACAGGCCTGTGTAACCTCTGGATCCCTGTTGGTCTGAGCTCACATTCCATGGTCACGACTAGGAACATTCTAGACTGCACTCATTTTAGGATCAGTCTTCCTTGTGAGTGGCAACTACTTACTTTACATATTCAAATCTCCTCTTTGTTTTCTTTAATTTTTCTTATGTTTTTCCTTCCTTCCTCCCCTCCCTCCCCTCCCTCCCTCTTTTGCTCCTTTCACCTCCCTCCCTCCCCCCTCCCTCCCTCCCTTCCTCCCTTCCCTCCTTCCTTCCTTCCTTCCTTCCTTCCTTCCTTCCTTCCTTCCTTCTTTCCTTCCTTCCCTCCACTCCTAATCCCCATTCTGTGGCTTCAGTACCCCAAACTGACTTTTTCAGATAGAATGAAAGAAAAAGAAAGATAGGAAAGGATACCATTGCAATGATGCTTTCTTCTATGAAGATCACACTTACCTTGACATTCTTTTTCAATTTCTTTTTCTACTATACTGGTATTACTTCTGTCCTCCTCATCAAGAACCTAACAATGTTTTGATTTACAAAATTGTATTGTCTTTTCATTGTGTACCCCACACAGAGAAAAACCTAGGTTCTGCAGAGACCTCACCTTACAGCTAGTCTGTCCACACAGTATTCTACACATCTGACTTTGCCGTTTTGCCTTTAAATAGCTATACCTATTGTATACTCCTATACAATTAAGCTTACTGACAAAACATAAATAATTTCTTTCATTGTTTGAAACTTGCTGCTTTATTTCTATTTTCTCTTGTGATTTTACCAGCACTGCTACTTAGGTGTCTACATTCCCTTATGCAAATTTATATGCACCATAAATTTATACACACCATGTTTTACTTACAGCATGTCACTGTCTGCTCTTTACCCTTTGTTTCTTCTCTTGTGTTTATTTTATTTAAGAAGATGACTTTATAAGAATTTTCTTGGTTTAAGGTTATAATTTCAGTTTATTTTATTTACTTTTTTTATTTTCCACCAGAGCACTGTGCAGCTGTGGTTTATGGTGGTGCAGGGGATTGAACCTGAGACTTGGGAGACTCAAGCATGAGATTCTCTTTGCATAACTATTATGCATTCACCTTCGGGATATAATTTCACATCTCTTTAAAATATGTGTCAGCACACTGCATTATTCACTGCCATATTGTCAGTCTCCCTCCACCACTGACCACTGACATCCTTCTTACCTTTCAACCCTACTTCAATATCTGTAATCAGAAACTAAGGACTTGTTTATGTTTGACTTTCTAAGTTCTCTTGTTTTGTTCTTTTATATCCCACATATGATCAGCAGCATCAGCTATTTGTCTTTTTCTTTCTGGTTGGTTTCACTTAGCACTATCCCTGCCAGTTCCATTCATGTTGCAGCAAAAGGCAAGATTTCATCTTTCTTTGTAACATATATGCACTACTAGGTGTGCCACTGCCCAGCTCCTTATATTTTTATTCCTATTAGAAGAAATTATATTTGGATAAGACAAGATTCTTTGTGTGCTTTTACAAACAACAAGAAGGAAAAATATGAAGATGCAATTGTTTATATTTAAGATTTATTATATTTAGTGAGCAAGACCACAGTACTCTCATCTATGAATCATGATGGTGCCAGGGACTGAGCCTAGCACCTCTGAAGCCTCAGGTATGAATATCTGGTAAAGTTGTCACCATATAATCTGCATAATTGCCTATGATCTATTTTCATATTTTCAAGTCTTCACATTAAAAAAAAAACATCTTTCCCTCTGAAATTCTGTAATAAGATAAAAGCATGACTATATTATTTTTTTTTAAATCTCTTGTAGACCACCTTAAATTGAAATAACTATTTTCAAAATAGCTATCTCTTTTACAATCTTTCTAATAACTTCAATTAAATTTGGAGTACCATTTCTAGGGAAGATAAAGTAAAATTGTAATTGTCAAGTATTAATTAGATATTTAACATATTTTATTACACAGAAGTACTTTTTACCCTAACTTCAAACCCTCCATCCCCTTCCCCTCAAAATGTCTGTGACAGAATCCTTACACAATTGAAATAATATCTCAGATTTGACTGCTGCTTGAGCCCTTCTTTGTTTTCTCCCATACTTTACTGACCCTGAATTACCTGGGGAATTTTTTGAAAATACCAGTACAGGACACTTACCCCAGACAGTGAGATTTAATTTGGACTGGTGGATGTTTCCCAGGTGATTCTAATATGCAGCAAGGTTTAGGAACCGTTGCCCTCAGCCCAAGTTGCACTGTAGACTAATTACCTCTGAATCTCTGGGGGAGAAATAAGGTGACCAGGGCACCAGTATATTTTAAAGTATCTCAGGTGATGACAATGTGTAGCTAAGGTGAAGAATCACTATTTTAGATTATTAGGAAGCAGTGCATAGAATGAGAGGAAAATTTTTTGTTTAAATCTTTAATACTTAAGGGGTACAAAAAAAAAGTAGGAGATCCAAGGACACAGGTTCACATTTTGTAGGGACTTAATACCTAGTCTAGCCCCCTCGTTTCCTAGCAATAGAATTAAGTGATTTGCTCACTGTCAACAGTTCTGATCGATGGACATTACCTCCACTCCTTGTTGTTGCTGCTGTTGAATGTTTGAAAGTCAGAAAGGAAGGGTGAATATGGGATGCTATCACTCATAGACACAAGTTGAAAAATAAGAATGTTTGACATAGACACTGGTTTTATTAAAACAAAAGCTGAAAAGGCAAATGAGTGCTTTGTGTGTACACTCATAAATTATTGATTGGTTTGGTTTGAGAAGTCAGAAATCCAGAAATAAACATCTGTAGACATTTAGTACTTAGGACATACACACACACACACACACACACACACACACACACACACACACACGATTAAGATTGGGAGCAGATTGACTTGGAGTCATTAATGAAAAGACATTAAAAGCACAAACGTGGTAGAGAAGCAAATAGAGAGAAAAACAGCAGAAGGCAGAGAACTGAGTCTTTAGGGGTCAACTAATATATTTCATGTTCAAAAAAAGGGAAGCTGTTGTAAACATTTTTAACATGTTGATAATTACATAGAATAATCACTCCTTTGGTAAATGGGTATGTGAAAGATTAAGGTGTGATATAGGGTGATTTTGTTTTGTTTGTTTTGGAGGAAGGACACAGTCATTTTGAAGTGCTAGAAAATAATTAACTGGATTTGCAATGAAATGAGGTGACTTTTCCTTTCTTTTGTCTCCAATCTATGTGAATTTTGACAAGTAGCTTACCTTTATGAATCCTTTCTCTCGTTTGCAACATTAGGTATATAGTTCCTTTAGAGTAGTTCACAAGATTAAATGGAGTGATGTGTGCCTTCTTTCCTATAGCAACGATATTTGCTAAAGGAATATCAGGTTAGATTTGGAGTTGATCAAACCCAAGGTTGAGTATTGACCCTAACTATCATGACCTAGGGCAGGTTCTTTAACTTCTCTACGTGTGTAGGAAATCTCCACTCTTTCCCAGTGGTTTCTCTATACCAATAGAACATAATGGCTACCTTGTTCCTTTTGCTTCTCCTCTTCCAGACTTGTGCCTTGCTGTTCTCCTTTTTTAAAAAATTAAATTTGTTATTAATAGTATGTTACGGGAGTCGGGCGGTAGTTCAGCGGGTTAAGCGCACATGGCGAGTAGCGCAAGGATCCCGGTTTGAGCCCCCAGCTCCCCACTTGCAGGGGAGTCACTTCACAGGCGGTGAAGTAGTTTTACAGGTGTCTGTCTTTCTCTTTCCCTTTCTGTCTTCCCCTCCTCTCTCCATTTCTCTCTCTCCTATCCAACAACGACATCAGTAATAACTACAACAACAATAAAACAAGGGCAACAAAAGGGAAAATAAATAAATAAATAAATGTAAAAAAAATTTTAAATAGTACGTTACAAGATTGTAAAATTACAGTGTATAGTTTATTTTTTTTGAAAAATGCACTTATATACTTATTAATTGGGTAGTCAGAGAAACTTTGAGAGGAACGGGAGAGATAGAGAAGGAGAGAGACAGAGAGACATGTGCAGCCCTCTTTCACTGCAGGTAAAGCTTTTCCCCCTGCAAGTGGGGACTGGGGTTTGAACATGGGTCCTTGTGAATTATAACATGTGTGCTCAACTGCCAGCCCCCCTACCATATTCTCTTTCTCTAAATAGAACAATATCCCCACCACAACTCTTGTCAGAAACCCAGTTGCCTTGTATTCCCTTATTCCCCACATACTACTACTTCTTAAATCTCTGTATTTAATTAGATGCATTTTAACATGCAGCAAATATACACTTAAGGTGCACAACATGTGGCTCTGCATTTATTTAATGTACTGTAGTTACCACTGTAATAATATATCACTCTGTATTTGTATAATGTGATAATGTTGTCTATTTTAAATAGATTTGATCTATGACTGTTAACTTTTTCTTACTTTTCCACTGTCACACCGTAATCAAAATCACCATCATTACTCACATGGAATACTACGTTCATCCATGTTCATTCTCATTTCTTTTTTTAATTATTATTAGTGATTTAATAATGAATGACAAGACTGTGGAATAAGAGGGGTACAATTCCCACATCTTTATGGGATGCAGAAGGTGGGAGGTCTGGCTTCTGTAATTGCTTCTCTGCTGGACATGGGCGTTGACAGGTAGATCCGTACCCCAGACTGTTCTTTTCTGTTCAATTCCACATAGCAGCCAGGATGATCTTTGGACACTCATATTTGATCATGTCACTTTCCACCTTAAGCCTTTTGGTTGCTTCTTTATTGTTCTTATCTGTATGGACTGATTGAGTTAGGACTCTTTCAAAGTACTCTTCCACTATCTTTCTATTCTTTAGTTTGTTCAATCTTAACAACAGTTTTAAATGTCAGTTTTGTAAGAAAACATCCCCTTCCTTCCACTACTTCTAAGTTAACCCTGACTCTACATTCTTATTGCACAGCTGTTTCTCTTGAAACATTTTTTTAAATATTTATTTTATTTATTTATTCCCTTTTGTTGCCCTTGTTTTATTGTTCTAGTTGTTGTTGTTATTGATGTCGTTGTTGGATAGGACAGAGAGAAATGGAGAGAGGAGGGGAAGACAGAGGGGGAGAGAAAGATAGACACCTACAGACCTGCTTCACTGCCTCTGAAGCGACTCCCCTGCAGGTGTGGAGCCTGGGGCTCGAACTGGAATCCTTACTCCAGTCCATTAATGCTTTGCGCCACGTGCGCTTAAACTGCTGCACTACCCTACAACTGCCCTGAAACAATTTTTATAGCTTTAATAATAAGTTTCTTTCTCTGTGCTGTGAAGCCCAGGGCTCTGTCTTATCAGTTATCCCTGACCATTAATTCACTATTTGGCCTGTCGTCTGCATTTTGTAAACATTCAAATGAAAGCATGAATAGAATAAATGTCCTGTAGGCTAATCCCAGGAAGGGGATACATTTGTTAACTCTCAACTCTGTTTCTGTTCATGCTAAGAATGGAATAGACAATTTCTTTCTTTGTAAAAATTTTGTTTGCTGCCACTACCTGTCTTTAGTACTATTTAAATTTGCGAGTCCTTTGTCATGGATATTTCACATGATAAAGAAATTCTTTGACTTAATGTTCCTTCTGGATCTGTCAGAGAATGAAATGTTGAGTCTATATAAGACACACACTGTATGGAATCTTTCCCCTAGTTTGTTCATACGGAGGACAAGAAAGTACAGCAGTTAACAGGCTCTGGGTATAAAGCCGGTAATTTGTATTGGCCATCTGAGAAGCCTAGTGCTAAAAGAAGCCAGGGCAGAGACTCCTGGAATTGTAACCAATGGAACAAAATGTGGTTTTCAGTGTGAAGTAAATGTGTTCCTAATTTTTCTTCAACTACACTTGAAATAGGTTATGTTCTTTTTAAAGCATGAATACCATTGGCTGAAAATACTGTTTAAATCCCCTTGTTAAACCTAGTTTAGCATAGATAACATGTAATGTTAGCCACTGTTTCAATGTTTTGTTTTTAATTTAAGTGTCTACTTGATGATAGCAGTTTTGCCTTTTATTTGGCATGTAACTAAATGCCAAAATGCATTTAAATAGTAATTCTTAGTTTCTGTTTCTCACTTTTTATTGCCCTGATAATGTCTGTCTGATTGATGCTTTGCTTCTGCCCGTGTTTCATGCTCATATATTATTAATTTTTTCTCACAAATTATAGCAGAAGAAATGGGACTCCATATAACATTTAGTGAAAAAAGTGAATCAAGTTATTTTAATACTATATGACTGTACCTACAGCAAAGACTGATGAGTAGTTTCTTATCTGCACAATAGGGATAGCTGCTATACTTGAACTCAATGTGGTATGTGAAATATGCAGAACAGCTCAGGGGACTTGTGCTGCATGCATTAAGACTACTGATTGAAACACCATAAATAATAAAAGTTGCAACATATTGAATGTCAAAAAAAAAAGGATGCTGGTAAAGTGATACATGCATTATAACCAGATATCAAATAAAAGTATGTCAGGCCACATTAGAAGTTTTTATTCTCATATTAGCTTCACAAATTTTCCCTCTGGGATGCTTCTAATGTAGAATCCTAATCCTATCATGATTATTGCATTCCTATCTAAAGTGTCTTTTCTCAGTATCATATTCTTTCTTTTTTTAAGATTAATACTTGACATACCTACTATGCACATTAGCTGAGTACTTAGGGTAGCAAAGAAATTTAAAAACATAAAAATAGCTCATGTTTTAAATAATGCTTTCCCCCTTATTGGTGGTTCACACATATTTGGGTTTTATTAGGTTTGTGTGAAAATCATTATATCATCTTTTTTTCTCTTGTGTCTTCATGACCCTCAAATGACCATATAACTCCACTAAAACTTTATGAGTCTGTGTTTATAAGCCTCTGGACTATATCTTTATGATGTTTGTTCTGATTCAACCAAAAATTGTACCATACACAGATTAATTATCTGATCAGATAAAAGTCTCTATTCAGTGTAGAGTAAAACCTTGCTTATCTGTCACATTCAAGTAGCTCACGCTGCATGATATTCAGAAGTCATGCTTGTTTATACCTGTAGTTAGGGAAATGCAACTCGCCTTTGGTATTGTTTACCAAGAATATTTTTAAGTCCACAAGATGGCAGTATTACTTCATAAAGGTAAACAAGCCAGCGAAGGGCATGCTTGCAGTTCATGCATGCTTCCAGTTCAAAACGAGGAAACTTTTGGATGCAAATGGAAAACTCATTGTCATTGATAAAATATGGAAGTGTTGTTGAAGGCAAGAAGAGAGTTGACAATTCAGTAAATGATAGGAACAATAACTGTGCCATCATATAGAGAATGCTCCTTGCTCCCCCTACCCCCACCCTTACTTTTATAAGAAAGTGGTAAGCATCAAGCAAATTCCCTAAGATGCCCTTGACCTCTACATAGTTACCCAGCATTCTACAACATTTATGGCCATAACACAGGAATAACACTAACATAGTGGTCAATACTGATGATCCCAAGATTAGATTAATCATCTACCAAAAGAAGTAACATAATTTAGAAGGGATTTTCCAGATTATAAAGGAAAGTTGGGATTAAAGAAGTTAACCTCCTTTATTCAGAATAGTTCCTGTACAATAATCAGTAAACTTCTATAATATATCATTCTAAGTAGAAATTATAAAATTTGTTTCATTCATGGTCTGGGGTATAAACTGATGAAAATATTCTAGTGATAAAAGGAATTAATCTCTTTTTATGATTTCTATAATATATTGCATCTCATTCTGATGTTTAAATAATTTAAGAAGTGAGTCCATCAAAACATATTTTCAAAAAAATTAAATAAATTTTAGTGGCCAGGCAGTGATACACATGGTTAAATGTACACATTACAGTGCACAAGGGCCTGGTTCAAATCCCCAGTCCTGAACTGCTGGGGGCGGGGGTGAAGCTTCACAAGCAGTGAAGCAGTGCTGCAGGTGTCTCTGTCACAGTCCCTTTCTATCCCCCTTCTCTCTAAATTTTCCTCTGTCCTATCAATTAAAATAAAGTTTTAAAAAATAAAGTAATTTCTAAGTCAGATTATGTTTACTTTCATTAATCAAACACAAAACTAATTTATTTTGGATGAGGCCATTGTATTTTGGATATTGTATTCTAAAATATAACTGAATATAACTTAGTAAGTAATGTAGATTCCTACTAATACTTTCAACATTGTTGAACCATAACATTTTCTTTCTGTTTTTTTTTTTAATTATCTTTATTTATTTATTGGATAGAGACAGCCAGAAATGGAGAAGGAAGGGGCTGATAGGGAGAGAGAGAGAGACAGAGAGACACCTGCAGCTTTGCTTCACCACTTGCAGAGTTTCCCCCCCTGCAGGTGGGGCTCAAACCTGGGGCCTTGTGCATTGTATCATGTGCACTCAACCAGGTGCGCCACCACCTGGCCTCTGAACCTTAACATTTCATTGTATCTTGAATTGCTATGATTTAGGAATAAAGTTAAACTCTTATTTTTCATTCTATTCACTCGCATATAACTTTTCTTAGCTTTCATTGCTCTGTATTAATTATGGTAACAAAAATTATAGGAGTACTAATAAGCAGAATCCACAGATCCCAAATCCACTTTGACCATTAGTTATATCTTTTAACACAACTATAAAACGTGACACACTACTAGTTGACCAAGTTTGACTTTTTAAACTCTCTTAAGTATGACAAGTCTACATCCGTGGGATTATCAATTTTATGATAGGAGCTTTCTGTAGAGAGGAATATTACATGCAGGCTAATCTTGAGAGTATAGTTTGGTAGATGTCCCAACTCTGAAACCAAACTCCTAGTATATTCTTCACTGAACCAGTTTTGTTTTTTTACTTAGTTGATGCAATTAAATTATCAATTTTAATAGTTTATTAATTGTGATAATTTTAGTAACTATTGATTATTCATATTATCTTTAGCATATTGCCTATAAAAGTTGACGGTAAGGGAGTTGGGCGGTAGCGCAGTGGGTTAAGCGCATGTGGTGCAAAGCGCAAGGACCACCATAAGGATCCCGGTTCGAGCCCCCCGACTCCCCACCTGCAGGGAAGTCGATTCACAGGTGGTGAAGCAGGTCTGCAGGTGTCTATCTTTCTCTCCTCCTCTCTGTTTTGCCCTCCTCTCTCCATTTCTCTTTGTCCCATCTGACTACGATGATAACAACAATAATAACTACAACAATAATAAAAAAAGAAACAAGGGCAACAAAAGGGAAAATAAATAAATATAATTTTTAAAAAAAAAAGTTGATGGTGAACAGGCAACCATGAACTTTAATTTGTTGTATAGTCTTAAAAATAATAAGAATTGTCTTATAAGTCATTGTTTCCCTAATAAAACAATAAAGAGTGAATAGCATGAAGCTGGCATGAATTAATCAGAGGAAAATTGCGTGGATTAAATAGAAAAGATTGTTGCCCAATTTCTCATGCCTTTGTGTTATAAAGCATATCTGCCTGATTTTTAAGCAAGTTCTGTCTGTGCTCAAGTAATCCAGACTTTTCTCTCACTCATTTCTAAGGAGGTAGGCAATATAGGTCAGTAAAACTGACTTGGAATCAATTTCATTTGGCTCATGCTCCAAGCTATTCTCTGGTGCAGATGCTATCGTTATTGGCTCTAGTATCTGAGGAAGACAAAGTAATGAAGGAAAGTGACAAGGTCATAGAGGTAGAAAAGGAGAAGACTGCTAGAGTAGAGAAGTAGGATGTTATATTAGTCTTAGTTGAACTGACCCCTTGCTCTCTTCCTTGATGCTGATAGTTCTGTGAAGACAGTTCACAGTACTGGGAGACTGAGCATCATAACTGACTTTTCCCCTGACTGCCTGAAAATCATGTTGATTAGTTTAAACTCAGGAGGAAGCTGTCCCAGCCTTTTGTCCACAGATGTTCTACATATAGGCCCTTTCAATGAAGATTTTACAAGTATTTAGAACAATGTGCGACATCTCTCACCAACCTTAGAATTAGGGCAAGAATTTAGCAAAAAATAAAGAGCAGGAAGGAAAGGAAATATTAAAGGTGAAAAGGTGTTATTGGAAAAAAATTCTACAGGGAGATGAAAGTGATCTTTGAAGAGTTTCATTATCATTGTCCATGAGGGTGTGAATAAAAATTAAAAGCTATTGTGTTTACCCAGTCTCTTTCTTTAAAATTGCCTTGCTTTACATGAAACATTCACATATAAAAGATCTTAGGAAGCCTTGGGAAGTGGTTTAATAGGTAAAGTGAAGAACTTTACAGTCTGAGTCCCCAGGTTCGATTTTCAGAATCACATTAACCAGGTCTTTTTCCTTTTTCTGTTTGTTCTCTCTCTCTCCCCCCCTCCCTCCCTCCCTCTCCCTCTCCCCCTCCCCCTCTCCCTCTTTGCCTCTCCCTCTCTCCTTCTCCTTCCTTCTCCCCCTCTCCTCCTCTCCCTTCCCCTTTCCCTCAATCCCTCTTTCTCTTTTTGTTTCTTTCATAAAGTAAATAAATAAAACCATCTTAGTGGTATGAGAGGTTATCTGGAAAACAGCTACATTCCAAAATACTATGTTGTATTAAATAATATGAAGAAGTCTCTTCTTTGTATTCTTGTGAAACATTTGAAAGCATATGATGGAATTCTAAATTAAGTTTTTAGAAAGCATGATGTCGGACCAGTAAAACATACTTGGAAATATACCGTTTAGGATTTTAAACATTTTTGCTTATTATATTAATGTCTTTTTCATAAATAAAATTAAGTTTCCATAGGTTTCATTTTATACTGGTAGGTTATAAACTTGGCATATTTGCAATATAACTATCCATTTTGCAGATGTTTTTAATATAAGTAACCTGGTTCAAATAAAAGTGGGCAGGCTTAGTATATTTTGAAAGCCTGATTTCCTTTTTTTTTAAAAAAAAAAAACAACCTAGATTGTTTTAAACATGCAATGTATAAGCACAAAGTTATTCATGCACTGAATAGCATTTATTTTGCTTTGAACTCTTCTCCTCAACATTTTGGGTAAATTACGATAAGATACCAAAATTGACGAGTTTACTACAGAGTTGGAAGAACCAGAGAAAATTAGAATTCTGCTCACCAAGTGCCTCAGACCTTATTCCACCTGACTCATCAAATGAAAAATTCATCAATTAATCCTCTGACAATAACAATATATATACACAAAAATCAATCCGAAATTGATTTTTTTTAGTCTGAACATGAAAACCAAGCCCTGACTTACACATAATGTGAAATTTCTCTTCATTTTGACTTTATTATTAAGTATCACAGCTGAAGTGTTCATATGATTATTTGTTCTAAGTCAACTACAAAAGTGTGATTATTTGAGAAAGGGTGTATGTGCCACGGCGATGGTCTGAAGTGCAATCCAAGTGAGCTAATAAAGTTGTCACATGCATGTAAGAATACAGCTGATAGCAATCCCTACAAGGCAGCCAATAGAGAGAGAGACTGATCACTAAGCCCTGATGGGAGACCACCCAAGACAGTTAATAGTGAGCTGAGTACTGAGGAAGATCAAAGAAAGAAGAGTAGCGTCCAATAACTCAGATCTCACATTTAGAGTAAAATGACCATTTCTAAACATGTGATTTCTATGAAGTGTATTTTGTGTGTGGCAGCTAATTCAGTAAAAGTAGCGTAAACTTTTGAAAGGTGAATCTTTCCTGTGCCAGCTGATTTTGTTTCATCTACTTTATGGATATAAATGTTTCAAAATGCATTAGACATTCAAATGATCATTTTGCTTTAATTCAATAGTTCAGTGTAATTCTTCAACTTCCAAAGAAGCCTTCTTTGAAGCTTTTTTCTACTTGTTAAGTTTCTTTCTTCCATGAGGCCACCACCACAATAACACATACAAATATCTCAGGAGAATAATCCAAGCCAAATAATAGTGGGTTTTTCTTTTTAGGATTAAAGAAATCCCTGGTAAAAATGTATTCAAATATATTACTACAAAGGAAAAGAGTTGAAATGGTCTAATTTAAATTTGCAGTATTTTGAATCTTTTTTTACCTTCAAATTAGGTAGTTCCAATGCCCATTATTGATGCTATATTCTTAACCTCCATGATGTAGATTCTACTTTGAACTTTATCACACTGTTTTAAAAGGCTCTATTTGTGCAGAGAACTTACTGTTGTTCTAAATACTGTAAATCTGCACACTAAAACAAAAAAAAGTACTCTTCCAATATATAGTAATATTAAGCAACAATGCGAACATGCAAGGGAGGTGTTAAGCTAGAGAACTCACTATTACTTATCGTGTATGCAGTAAATTTCGATGACTGTCTTCTGAATGTGGATTCTTGTAGGAAATGAACATTAAACTGTTTTTATGTTTTATAGATATTAAAGAAACTGAATACATATGAATCTGAAGCTATTAGAATTTCCACCCTGTCACAATAGCAGTAAGAAAATTGCAATAGAAATGTCTTTTTGAGTGTATAGCATATGCAATAATATGTTTTTTCCCTGTAGTGTAAAATCTAACTTGTATTTTAGGTCTCATTCTTTGCATATGCCTTGACAATTATGATTGCTTGATTAAAGAAAGAGCTTTTGTGCTAGTTATATGTCATAATACTAAATACATTATATCAGAAGAGCATTTATAATGTTCTATTTCTGATCAGATGCATCTAGTGAAAAACTAAAGTAGGATAATACATATTGTTAAGTTTTTTCTTATTAAAACAGTTTGACTTTTTTTGCTTCTTGATTTTTCTTTTGGAAAAAATATTAAAAAATGCTCCCTTTTAACTAAGTAAAATACCTAATAAATTACATGTTAAGGCATTTTAACTAGTTAAGAAGTAATTTTCTGAATACCATAAAATCATATTATAAAGAACATTGAATTTTCAAGAAAAATGCATATATACTTTTATCAGCATTTCTTAAAATTTTTCCAATCAGATGCATTTTTGAGGCTTATTAAATTACACACACACACACACACACACACACACCCCTATATGTAATTACCATTGTTGGGAAATGCACCTTAACATGGAACCAATAATAAAGAGCAGTGTCGAAATACCAAACTACATATGCCAGTTAATTTTCTGCTTTGTATTTTTTTGCACTCTTATTGGAAATAGTATTTAATAAATGAATGAAATCATTTCTAGATATTACTAGAATTTTATCACATTAGATTTATGTAGGCATTGGTTATTTTCGTTATCATGATTTTTATTCTCTATATTTGGGTAGTTTGACCCCGTTATAATTTTCAGATATCCTAGGCAGTCACACACACATACACACACACACACACACACACAAATCTATTCATAAGAAAAAAATTAAATATTTTATATTAATGCCCTTTTAGATCTTTGAAAATGATAATGGTGTGGCACTACTTATTCTACCCACTATAGTTTTTAGTATATATGTGTGTGTGTCTTTATATATATGACTAGACTATAAATAATTGATGAGCAGCTAGAGGCTGGTGTGGTCGTGAGGATGTAAAAGGATTGTGTTTTTTTTTATTGTGGAAGAGAACTTCATCTTAGGGGACAGTATGCCAATAATTTCTAGACACAATATTTTGTTTAGGTGATTCATGAACTTATATTTTTCATTTTTCTTTTTAAAATGCCCATTTTACTGTTGCTAATGCCAGCCCATTAGTAATATAAATGTAGTTGGGGCCAGCAAGATAGCTCACTTGGGAAGGTGCCTGTTTTGCCATGCACAGGACCTACGTTTCAGCCTGAACACCATGGCACAAGAGACTACAGAGCTGTGGTGCCTTTCCTCTCCCTCTCTGTCTCTGCTTCTGTCTCTGTTTGAAAAAGCTGACACAGAGTGGGGAAGCCCTTGTAATGACAAAAATAAATGATTGATGTTAATCATACATCCTATTCCACCTTAATGCAATTGCTACATAAACTACCTTTAAATATATTCTTTCAAGTATCTTTTAAGTCACAAGCTGGTACCTTTCACCGAAGTGTCACTAAGAAAGAGAATCATGGTGGCATACTTTTTTAATATTTAACATGACAAATAATTTCCTGTGATGTCATTCAGTACTTTTTTTTTCCCTCAAAAATATTCAGTTGCTTTGTTATGTAATTAAAATATGTTGGCAAGTTTGAAGGTTCACTTGTTATGTACATCTCTTGCAAAGTGGTTGTCTGTCTCACCTTGTGAGAAAGAAATCACAATCTGATGTTTGAAATTTAACACTTATCTTGCTTATTCTGAAAGATAAAATCTGAACTGTTTCACTCACTGTAATACAGTAGCTCTTACATTAGAATAGGAATAAATTTTTTAAGATAACCCTATGAAGTCTGAAGATGATCTTTTAAAATGAGATAACATCTCACATTCTTTAGAAATCTACTTTTGCTTAGCAATATCTCTACTATGAGTGAGATTTATTAGGAGGTGTACTGTCACCACATTAAGTGTTGAGTGGAAATGAATTATTTAAGACTGCTTTTAAAATGGACTTTTAAAAAATTTCATCACTAAATTCTAATGGAATAAAATATAGTAAGTTTAATAGGTAGTGCTGTTTGAAAATTTAAAAAAAAAACACTTTAAAGTAGTATACTCAAAGTATACTAGTATACTTAAGTATACTTAGAAAGCAAGTATACTCAGAAAAATGATTTAATTTTACTTCAGGTATTAGTAAAACACAAATAATTTTGTATTATGATCATATTGTGTCAAATGACATTGATATCAAATATGCTTAATTTTCTTGAAATAAATTTTATATATTATACCTTTAATAATACCAAGGCATTGCATATCACTTAAATTTAATTTGGAGTTACTTACTCATTTTTATTATAATGCAGCATATCTTATTTGGAAAGTGACTTTAAAAATAGTTGAACCAAGTTATCTGTCTAGATACTGGTCTTCTATTTTCTTGTACAGTTCTTTAGTTTTCTTTTTTGTTTTTTACCAGTTTCTATTTATTTGAATATTAATTGATTGCTTGCTATATACATAAAATTCTTCTAAAACCCTTGTAAGTTTTAAGAGAAGGTTCATGTAAAAGTGAACAGTAAATTTCTTGGAATGAAATGATAGCAAGACATAGCAGCTCTAAGATACTGGTGTGATTTATTCTATAAGTAAGATAAATCAATACTTGTCAATATCTTTTGCATTCTAAAATTTTGCTGTATTTCAGTAGTTTGTCATGTTGAAGTATTTAAAACATGTAATTTAGTTAGATTGAAAACAAAATATACCATGAGTACAGTACAGCATGCATTTAAAATTGACCAAGATATCTATTTATTGCCAAGCATTTTACTTGGAAGAAATTTTTTATCATTAAAAGAAAATATAAAGTACAACTGGGATTTCTTTACTTAAAAATAAAATAGCACAATTTTGACTTTCACAATGTCTAAGCGTGTTCAAACTTCAAACAATGTGTAGTAACAGTTTATTTTATGTAGAAAATAGTAAATCATTCACTCACATAATTTGGAAATTATGAAAGTCTGAACTTGATTATTATGAACCAGAAATCTCAAATGTCATTGCCACTGTACTACATGCCATAGTGTCGGAAAACATGGCAGAGCATTTGAAGGAATTATCCAACTACAATTGGAAGCATGTGAGAAACATAATTAAGGGGTAGGGCTTTGAAAAAAGTGATAAGCATCTGAAAATAAGACTATAAGATAATTGATTGAAATGAAGTAGGTTTTTTTTCCCCATTTATTGTGCAGAATGCTTGGACTTTATTTCTACACTGAGAAAAAGTAATCATTTATAAGAGTATCTTTTACTAGGACTTCTCTCACAGTAGAAAATCTTACAGCAAGGTACTATACCTTGTTGTTTTGACTCCCATAATCATTGGCAGGGTCAAAGTTAAACAATATATATTTTGTCATCAGAGTAAATAGTGGCATTTCAAATTATACACTGACTTGGACTTTCACTTAGACATTTGTGTATCTGTGTACATGTGCACTCACATATATTTCTGCATGCTACATAAAAAAATGATTTCCCCAACTTTAAAAAAAATATTTGGATAGACAAAATTGAGGGGAGAGAGGGTAGTAGAGGGGGAAAGAGAGATACCTGCAGCACTGCTTCACAACTTCTACAGGTGGGGACTAAGGGTGCATCAAAGTGTGTGTGCTTTACCAGATGTGCCACCATCTTCCCCAAAACTTTTGAAATAAAAATATTTATGTTTGTTAATTTTTGACATTGGTTGCCAGAGAGACATATCATGCATGAGTATTTGAAGAGGTAGGCAGGACCTACTGCATGGAACACCACTTGACTGTCTATTTTTCCTGAATGTACTTAATATCTTTTTGCCTAATTATTATGCTATCTCCTCAGCCTACTATATTCTTTTTAATATAAGCAATATAATAATTAAACAAATTATTATAAAAGGACTTATTGCGTGTGATTCACGTAGCATCAGGAATATAGTATTTGAAAAATTCTTTTTTGATCTTTATTTAGTGGATAGAGACAGACAGAAATAAAGAGGAAGGGGTGACAGAGAGGGAGACAGAGAGACACCTGTAACACTGCTTCACCACTGGCAAAGCTTCCCCCCCTGCAGGTGGGGACCAGGGGCTCAAACCTTGGTCCTAGTACAATGTAAAATGTGCACTTAACCAGGTGGGCCACCACCCGGCCCCACAAATTTTTAATATTTAAGAGGTTACTATCTTTATTATGAAGTTTATCAGTAAAACAGCATCATTACATATTGTAGGTAATCTGCAAAATATTTTACTTTATTTTGCAGGCAATAACCAATAATCCTATTAAAATCTGAAAGGAAAGAACTAAGATTGTTTAATTAGCAACGTAATGCTATTGCCTCAACTGGACTTCGTCATGGAGTAATTCAAGAGACTCAGTCTTCGCACTACAATTTAGGGAAGTTGCAAGATATTACCATTTTCATGTTAATATATAATTACTAACTGATACTTGTTTGTTAAATCAAGATTACTTTTGTAAGAGAAATAAATAACATACCTGTCTCTAAAAAAAATAAAGAGAAGTAATGCTATTGATTTTTAGGTACAACTAGAACAGAATTTTGAATTCATAATGTAATTTATCTCAGTTTGAGAAGGGCTAGGAGAGAACTCCTTAATTTATAATTACCTAATATAGAGCCAAAATTATTAACATTTTTATGGTAAGTCAGGGAGTGAACCCGGAACTACTTCATGAACAATACCACTGAGCCTCTTCCTAGAACAATTTTTATTCATTATTACTTTTTTTTTTTTTTAAGAAGAGCAAGAGAGAGAGGAATGGACATCAAAGCAGAGCTCCACCATCTAAAAGTAGTTCCTTGTTGCGGCCCTTGGTGCTTAATGTATTGCTGGCAATCTACTACACGGCCTGAGTCAATGTAAGGCATGTACTCTATTCATTATGCTACCCCCTGGGCCCCTATTAATATTTTATTTGTCTGATTGCTCTTAAATTGTTGGTCCAGTTCATTAGAGCAAGCTTATTTTCAATTTTTAGGTACCACACATATATACTCTGAAGAAATTTTACTTAAAGGATACTTTAATTTTTTCATAAAAATATATTTACTGATTGTACTTCTCACCTTTTCCATTTTTATTAAATAGAAACTGTTTCTTTATTAATGATGGCTTTTGTGGTCACTACCAGATTACTCTGTGACCTGGGGCCCAAGTCAAGAAATCCTTGGATTCCCCTATAAATACCATGGGTCTAGACCTCTTTCTCCTTTTCTTTCTTTCTTTCTTTCTTTCTTTCTTTCTTTCTTTCTTTCTTTCTTTCTTTCTCAATTTTTATTTATAAAAAGGAAACACTGACAAAAAACATAGGATAAGAGGGCTACAACAACACACAATTCCCACCACCAGAACTCCGTATCCCATCCCTCCCTTAATAGCTTTCCCATTCTTTCTTTATCCCTCTGTGGATATGGACCCAGGATCATAATGGGGTGCAGAAGGTGGAAGGTCTGGCTTCTGTAATTGCTTCCCCACTGAACATGGGTGTTGACAGGTCTATCCCAGCCTCTCTCTCTCTTTCCCTAGTGGGGTGGGGTTCTGGGGAAGCAGGGCTCCAGGATATATTGGTGGGGCTGTCTGCCCAGCATCTGGAAGCTGGTGGCTGAAAAAAGAGTTAATATATAGAGCCAAACAAATTGTTGACTGATCTTGAAGCTAAAGGCTGGAATAGTTCATACGAAGAGTTGGGGGGGTTGTACATAGTTAGTCCTAATCCTAATTTAGTTATATTCCAAAGAGCTCATGACTATACTAGTTGTTTTTTTTTTTCTTTCCTGAGCCTGACATCTGATATGCAGGTGGATCCAAGTTATTGTCTGTGGAGATGATGCCATGGCTGGAAAAACGACCAGAAAGCTGGATCAGGGAAGAGAGTAGCTCCCAAATATAGGAATGGCTTATAAATATTGTTGACTGTATACCCCATCAATTTGATCTTATCTGGGGCCTCTTTCCTTCTCTTTCTTTCTTTTTCTTTCTCTCTCTCTCTCTCTCTCATTCTATCTCTTCCTTCCTTCCTTCCCATCCCCCCTCTCTCTTTTTTCCCTCCAGGGTTATTACTGGGACTCAGTGCTTGCACTAGGAATCTGCTCCTGAAGAACATTTTTCATTTTTATTGGCTAGAACAGAGAGAAATTGAGAGGGGATGGGAAGATAGATAGATAGATAGAGAGGGAGAGGGAGAGAGGGGGAGGGAGGGAGGGAGAGAGAGAGAGACAGAGAGAGAGAGAGAGAGAGAGACACCTGCAGACCTGCTTCATTGCTTGTAAAGTGACCCCCCCCCCATGCAGGTGGGGAGCCAGGGGCTGGAACTGGGATCCTTGCACTTTGTACTATGTGTGCCACTGCCGACCCCTAGAAACTCTTTCTGTGTGCAAGAAATATTAGATATTGACATGCCTCTATAACCACACAACGATGCCAAAGTGAATGAAAGCTTGAAATAATTTACTTCTTTTTTTTTTTTCCCTTTTGTTGCCATTTTTTGTATTGTTGTTGGAGTTATTGTTGTTGTTATTGATGTCATCATTGTTGGATAGGATAGAGAGTGAAATGGACAGAGGAAGGGAAGGCAGAGTGGGGAGAGAAAGACAGACACCTGCAGACCTGCTTCACCGCCTGTGAAGTGACTCCCCTGCAGTTGGGGAGTCGGGGGCTTGGATCCTTACGCAGGTCCTTGCGCTTTGCACCACCTGCGCTTAACCTGCTGCACTACCGCCTGACTTCCAGATTTTTTTTTCTTTTCTTTTTTTTTAATTTTTATTTAAGAAAGGATTAATTAACAAAACCATAGGGTAGGAGGGGTACAACTCCACACAGTTCCCACCACCCAATCTCCATATCCCACCCCCTCCCCGGATAGCTTTCCCATTCTCTATCCCTCTGGGAGCATGGACCCAGGGTCATTGTGGGTTGCAGAAGGTAGAAGGTCTGGCTTCTGTAATTGCTTCCCCGCTGAACATGGGCGTTGACTGGTCAGTCCATACTCCCAGTCTGCCTTTCTCTTTCCCTAGTAGGGTGGGTCTCTGGGGAAGCTGAGCTCCAGGACATATTGGTGGGGTCTTCAATCCAGGGAAGTCTGGCCGGCATCCTGATGACACCTGGAACCTGGTGACTGAAAAGAGAGTTAACATACAAAGCCAAACAAATTGTTGAGCAATCATGGACCCAAAGCTTGGAAAAGTGGAGAGGAAGTGTTAGGGAGGTACTCACTGCAAACTCTAGTGTACTTCTGCTTTCTTACTTTGGTGCCATACTCCAAACTCAGTCAATTTCTGCTTTGCGTTTCTACTTCTTTTTTTTTTTTTTTACATGCATAACATTCCCCAGATTCCCATTTAACAATACAACCCCCACTATTTCATTCATCATTTTTCATGGACCTGTATTCTCCCCACCCACCCACCCCAGAGTCTTTTACTTTGGTGTAATACTCCAATTCCATTTCAGGTTCGACTTGTGTTTTCTTTTCTAATCTTGTTTTTCAACTTCGGCCTGAGAGTGAGATCATCCCGTATTCATCCTTCTAATAATTTACTTCTTAACAGTCCCTTTGTCAACTCTTAAAACTTTTTCTGGCTATCTTCATGTCTATGATTTCCATGTCTGTCTTAGTTTATGACAATGCTAGGAACACGAAGAATGAAGAACCTTTCTACAATATTCTTGGCGTCATCCCATCTCAAAGTATTGGGTTGTCAGGGAAGTCATGATGCATTTTTGCATAGAATAACAAAAAAGAATACCTCATGACGTTTCCACACAACCCACAAAAAGTTGACTTAAGCTGATCAAACACTGTCTTCCTATAGAGTTGGACCAGAAACCCTAAGGAGGGCATAATTTGAGTAAAGATTTCAGGAACAAAATGAAATTAAATAAAAATTTAAGAGTCAAAGTATTTTCTTCCTCTAAAGTCTTTTTAACTCCTTAGTGCTATGCTTTTAATTCATGTCTCCCTTATTCAAGACTTTCACTTCTTCATTGAAAAACTTCATTGGGTTGGGTAGCTCTTCAAAAAGAAATAGAAAAGAAAAAGAATGTCAGAGTTGTAATAATTTGGCTATATAGATAAAATGAATCTCTTGACATTCAGAGACTTCAACCTTAGTTTGGAGAATATGTCTGAAACAGAGTTGTTATTTATATCTGCAGGCCACCATTTATAAATTTATTTGAGATTTTTTTGTGTGTGTTTATTTATTTTCCCTTTCGTTGCCCTTGTTTTTTTGTTATTGTTGTAGTTATTGTTGTTGTAATTGATGTCATCGTTGTTAGATAGGACAGAGAGAAATGGAGAGAGGAGGGGAAGACAGAGAGGGGAAGAGAAAGACACCTGCAGACCTGCTTCACCGCCTGTGAAGCGACTCCCTTGCAGGTAGGGAGCTGGCATTTTGAACTGGGACCCTTAGGCTGGTCCTTGTGCTCTGCGCCATCTGCACTTAACTGGCTGCACTACTGTCTGACTCCCAATTTTTTTTTTAATGGTGTATATACCACAAATTTCTTAGCCACTCAGCTATCATCGGGCATCTGAGTTTCTTCCAAATTTGACTATTTAAAATTATGCTGCTATGAACACTGGTGTACATAGATCTCTTGGGACAGGTGTTTTTGTGGAACTAAAGAAACAAGAACATAGGTTAGGGTTAGAGTTAGGGTTAGGGTTAGGGTTAGGGTTAGGGTTAGGGTTAGGGTTAGGGTTAGGGTTACTTGGACTAGCTGTAGAGTATTGACACCAATGCAGTGGACTCTGGTGTTGGAGGTGGGAGTGAGGGGTGGAGAGGATTTAGAGTCCTGGTGCATGATGGTAGAAAAGGACCTAAGTTAGAGTGTTTGTGCAGATGAGAAATTGTACACATATGTCAACAGCTATACTGTAAACCATTAACCACCTAGGAAAGTGATTTGAGAGGGAAATAAAGGTGGGGGGGAGAATAGAACAGATATTACTCTTGGACATTTAAAGAATTCTCTGAATATATGCCCAGTACATACAAATCATGTTTCGTTAGCTTGTTTGTTTTTTGCTTCTCTGTTTGACAATAGAGACAGAGACGTAGACAGGCAAAGAGAACACCTCACCATAGCTTCCTTCAGTGTAGTGGGAGCCTAACTAGCAAAGCTGCACACTGTACAAGTGAACTATTTCACTAGTCCCAGTTCACGAAGTTTTAAGACCAAATTAAGAGTAAAACAATAAGGTTTGCTGTCACACACAGAGAGACAAGATTTTAAATTAAACATAACCCCCTCCCCTTTTGTTACTGAGCTTCCTGAGAATGAACTCAGAGCTTTGCATATGTACAATACTAAAAGCAACTTCTTGGGCCCAAGTTTTTCTTATTTGGAGGGAAGAAAATGAAAAGAGAGAAAGAAAGAAAGAAAGAAAGAATGAAAGAAAGGAAGAGAAAGAGAAAAGGAAAGATAAGGAAGAAAGACATGCCATGCCATAGCAAAGTTCCCTTAATACCATCCATGATGCCCCCATGCAATGCTAAGACTTGAACCCAGGACCTTATACATAGTAAAGGACTTTATATGAAGAGATATCTCCTGATTCCAAGAAGTACCTTTTCCAATTGAAATTCATTCTTTAACAATTTCATGACTCTAGTGATGCTTCCTACATGACTTTAGAGAAAGCTCCACGGGGCAAGGTGGTCCTGGCTAAGCACACATAATACTAAGCACAAGAACCCATGCAAGGATCCCAGTCTGAGCTGGAGGTCCCCATCTGCAGGGGGGACACTTCACAAGCTGCAAAGTAGGTCTGCACGTGTCTATCTTTCTCTCCTCTTCCCTGTCACTCTCTTCCTTCTCAATTTCTCTCTCTCCTATCCATTAAAATAGAAAAAATGGCCACCAAGAGCAGTGGATTATTAATGCAAGCACCGAGCCCCTGAGATAACCCTGGAGGTAGAGAAAGAGACAGAGACAGGAGAGACTAAGTGTGATTTCTGAATTTACAACCTTCCAATTAAAGTGTTCCTCACACCTTTCCACTTTTTTCATTGAAACCACTGAATTAGCCATCTTCAGATGTTTCACTAAACTGCATGCCAACTTGTATCAAGTAATAGTTTTTAAAATGCTGATAAATACCTTGGGCTTTATATAGACTGTTATATACAGAATTTTCAGGGGGCTATGTGTGTTGTTGTTTCTGGTTTCTGGAGCTCCTAGAGATTGAAATTGGAATCTTAAGAGACTCAGACACGAAAGCCTCTGCCAGTCCCAGACTTTCCAGTTTAATGGTTGATTTGATTATTTGTGCCTTGTACTCTTATGAATCATTTGGAAAGCAGAACATAATTATTTATTATTCCTTCTGTCTAATTTTTAATGTAAAGTCAATGAAATGCTGTTCTCACTGTGTTTACTGAAAGATACATAGCAAATAATTTGGTTAACTTTAGTAGGTTCTGCTTTCCAAAGCATACATTATTTAATTTTCTTTTAATAGTTCATGATTATTATTATTAGAGAGAGAGAGAGATACAGAGAAAGTGGCAGGAACATTGCTCACAGCCTCAGGCATAATTTTTTTTTTTCCTTACCTGAGTACTGCTCAGCTCTGGCTTATGGTGGTGTAGTGCATTGTATCTGGGACTTTGGAGCCTCAGGCATGACAGTCACTTTGCATAACCATTATGCTATCTACCCCTACCCTCAAGAAAGGTTTTTGCATAACCATTATGCTGTCTCTTAAGCCCTATTTGGTTTTCTGACATATGTGAGTATATTTCCTTTTAGATGTAAGACTTTTCATTCTCAGAAACTTTAAATATTTTAAAGGATATATTTTTTTTAAAGATGTATTTGTTTTCATGAGAAAGTGACAAGACATAGGAGTTGGGAGTCTGTGGGAGGACAAGAGGACATTGCTGAGTCCTAGCACATGATAGTGCCTGGGACTGAACCTGGGGCCAGCAGGCCTGTAAACCTGGTACACTTCTGCATCCCTGTCTCCCAACCCTTACTTTAAAAAATATTTTAAGGAGAGTAGCAGCAACTGTGTTTCTCTCCTCTCCTCTGGAATACCAAAGGAGACCACCTGGGACCACAACAAGACAGGAACTTCAGGGAGCCACCAAATCAACAGTGAGTGCAAATAAGTCTGAATCCAGGACTGAGAGGAGCCTAGGGAGATATTAAGTGAATGGTAACAGTCCAGCAGTTTACCAGTTGATATACCACCTCCAGTCTGTTTCACTAACAGACAGCTGAAGGGAGGAGAGGACTCCCCTAAGACTCACCAAATGCAACTGTGAGTCTCCATTGCTATTACCCTCAGAATATGGAGCAGCAGGGAGGAAGCCCTGTGCTGACACAAGGAGACAGAGAACTAAAGAGGAAACTCAGGAGAAGATCTATACCTCTGGTGGCCTAGCTGTGGGGCTATGAGAGTCTCTTTGCATAACCACTGGATTATCTCTGCCCCACTCTGATTTATCTCTTGGTCAGGAGTGAGAGATTAAGCTAAGAAGCCTACTTACAGTTTAAAGCCCTCAGACTCCCAGACAGGGAAGAAAAAGAACAAAACAGTCTTTTAAACCACTGTGCTCCAACTCAGGGATTATGATCAAAACTCTATAAAAAATGGGAATAGATGGAAAATTCCTCAAGATAATAGAGTCTATATATAGCAAACCTACAGCCAACATGATACTCAGTGGTGAAAAACTGGAAGCATTTCCCGCTCAGATCAGGTACTAGAAAGGGCTGCCCACTATCACCATTATTATTCAACATAGTGTTAGAAGTTCTTGCCATAGCAATCAGGCAGGACCAAGGAATTAAAGGCATACAGATTGGAAGAGAAGAAGTGAAACTCTCCCTATTTGCAGAAGACATGATAGTATACATAGAAAAACCTGAGGACTCCAGCAAGAAGCTTTTGGAACTCATCAGGCAATACAGTAAGGTGTCAGGCTACAAAATTAACATTCAGAAGTCAGTGGCATTCCTCTATGTAAATACTAAGTTAGAAGAAGATGAAATCCAGAAATCAATTCCTTTTGATATGGCAACAAAAACAATAAAATATATAGGAATAAACCTTACCAAAGAAGTGAAAGACTTGTATACTGAAAATTATGAGCCACTACTCAAGGAATTTGAAAAAGACACAAAGAAGTGGAAAGATATTCCATGTCATGGGTTGGAAGAGTTAACATCATTAAAATGAATATACTACCCATGTACAAATTTAATCCTATCCCCATCTGGATCCCAATCAGAATTTTTAAGAGAATAGGAAAAAAGATACAAATGTTTATCTGGAACCAGAAAAGACCTAGAATTGCCAAAACAATCTTGAGAAGAAATAACAGAACTGAAGGCATCACACTCCTAGATCTCCAATTGTATTATAGGGCCATTGCCATCAAAACTGCTTGGTACTGGAACATGAATAGACATACTGACCAGTGGAATAGAATTGAGAGTCCAGAAGTAAGCCCCCACACCTATGGACATATAATCTTTGACAAAGGTTCCCAGACTATTAAATGGGAAAAGTAGAGTCTCTTCAACAAGTGGTGTTGGAAAAAATGAGTTGAAACATGCAGAAGAATGAAACCGAACCACTATATTTCACCAAATACAAAAGTAAATTCCAAGTGGATCAAGGACTTGAATGTTAGACCAGAAACTATCAGATACTTAGAGGAAAATACTGGCAGAACTCTTTTCCGCATAAATTTTAAAGACATCTTCAATGAAACAAATACAATTACAAAGAAGACTAAGGCAAGCATAAACCTATGGGACTACATCAAATTAGAAAGTTTCTGCACAGCAAAAGAAACCACTAACTAAACCAAGAGACCCCTCACAGAATGGGAGAAGATCTTTACATGCCATACATCAGACAAGAGTAGAGCTTGCCAAACTCAACAACAAGAAAACAAATAATCCCATCCGAAAATGAGGAAAGGACATGGGCAAAATATTCACCAAAGAAGAGATTCAAAAGGCCAAGAAACACATGAAACAATGTCTTTGGTTGTCAGAGAAATGCAAATAAAGACAACAATGAGATACCACTTCACTCCTGTGAGAATGTCATACATCAGAAAAAGTAACAGCAGCAAATGCTGGAGAGGTTGTGGTGACAAAGGAACCCTCCTTTACTGCTGGTGGGAATGTAAATTGGTCCAACCTCTGTGGAGAACAGTCTGGAGAACTCTCAGAAGACTAGAAATGGACCTACCCTGTGATCCTGCAATTCCTCTGCTGGGGATATATTCTAAGGAACCCAACACACCCATCCAGAAAGATCTGTGTACACATATGTTCTTTAGCCGCACAATTTGTAATAGCCAAAACCTGGAAGTAACCCAGGTGTCCAACAACAGATGTGTGGCTGAGCAAGCTGTGGTACATATACACAATGGAATACTACTCAGCTATAAAAAAAAAAAGGTGACTTCACCTTTTTCAGCCGATCTTGGATGGAGCTTGAAAAATTCATGGTAAGTGAAATCAGAAACAGAAGGATGAATATGGGATGACCTCACTCTCAAGCAGAAGTTGAAAAACAAGATCAGAAGAGAAAACACAAATAGAACCTGAACTGGAATTGGCATATCGCACCAAAGTAAAAGACTGGGGTGGGTGGGTAGGGGGAGAATACAGATCCAGAAAGGATGACAGAGGACCTAGTGGGGATTGTATTGCTATATGGAAAACTAGGAAATGTTATGCATGTACAAACTATTGTATTTACCCTTAAATGTAAAACATTAATTCCCCAATAGAGAAATTAAAAAAAAAAATTAGGTACCCGGCGGTAGCAAAGCAGGTTAAGAGCAGGTGGTGCGAAGAGCAAGGACCAGCACAAAGATCCTGTTTCGAGCCCCGGCTCCCCACCTGCAGGCATTGCTTCAC
Source organism: Erinaceus europaeus (assembly GCF_950295315.1). NCBI lineage: Eukaryota > Metazoa > Chordata > Mammalia > Eulipotyphla > Erinaceidae > Erinaceus > Erinaceus europaeus. Next base: position 18,284,721 of record NC_080172.1, on the reverse strand, counting down.
AAGCGGTGAGGCAGGTCTGCAGGTGTCTATCTTTCTCACCCCCCTCTCTGTTTCCTTCCCCTCAATTTCTCTTCTATCCAACAACAACAACAAAAGCAGTGGCAACAATAACAAGAACAAGGGCAACAAAATGGGAAAATTCACCTCCAGGAGCAGTGGATTAGTAGTACAGGCACCGAGCCCCAGCAAAAACCCTGGAGGCAAATAAAAATAAATAAATAAATAAATAAATGAAAAGATTTTAAAATGGTGTAGGAGTAGAGAGATGACTCTGGGTAGGCTGAGTGCCTTTTCCATGCATGCAGCCCATGTTTGAGTTCCAGCACCACATGGAATGACCACAACACTCTTCTCTTTGTGTTTCTTTGTCTCTATGTCTATCTGGATCAAATAAAGAAAGTTGGCTGAGGACTATCTGAATGAAAATAAGGTTATCAGAGATGTAGCAAAAACACATATGCAGGAGGCTCCAGCTCCACAAAAGTAAATAAATTAATAAGTAATAAATAATATATATAATATATAACAGAATATTTGGTTTTAACAACAGTAATTAATCATATAACTAGCTCATCTCCAATTTTATATAGTTGAAATGCAAGAGATAGAAATAAAATTTCCTAATTCTTTGCGGGCTATTTCACAACATTAGAATTTGTTCAAATCACTACAGATACATTTGGTGGTGGTGGGGTGTACAAAGGAAAATTTAATCATGTAAGAAAGCCCCTCTATTGCAAAGTTTTTAGACAGCCCTTTAATCACATATATGACCATATTATACTTTACTAGGTTCTGTTTTACCGCAAATGGAATTCACAACATGTACTTAAAAAAAAAAAAAAGAATCCACTCTTATTAAATGGCCTATAAGAATAATAATAGGGGCAGGTGTACTGCAAAGCTCTTGGTTGGCCAGCACACGAGTGGGGATAGCTTTTTAACTGTCCTTTTGAAGGCCCCATCTTTGAGTCTGTATTTGGTGAAGTGACATCTGCAAGATTGGGCAGGTGGTGAAATGGATGATTCTAGCTGCATACCAAATAATGGCTCTTCTTAATAGTTTGGGTGGACACCAGATTTAGGTACCTTTGTGGAAATGAAGAAAAGAGTAGTTAATCATACATTTGAAGAGACTTTTATGAGCCCCATCTAAAAGAAAAATGATCTTTTTATAAAATGGCATCTGATACTCTTAACTAATCTGCTACACTCCTGATGCTGCTTTCTTCACCCAACTTTCTCTCAACAGACTTTGCAGAATATATTTAGATTTCAAACTCCTAGCCTTCTATTCTTTTTATGGCCTATGTAGGCTGTCAACAAACCTCTTGTACACAAATTCTGCTCTAATTTGATATGGGAAAGCATGTAACCATGGAAACGTTCTTTGTACCCTATCTCAAGCCCTGGATGCTTTATTTACCCTTTATAGAGTAGAACAAATAATCTTCATACTTGCTATTCACTTTTTTGCTAGTTCCCAGCTAAATAGCAAATATATGACTGATACATTTCTTAAGAAAGGTAATATTTTTGATCAGACAAGTGTTACTAGTCGGGCTTTATTTAGATTTAAAAAGATGAATAACATTTACAGTGGCCTTTATTTTACCATAGTAATTTTATGTATTGCTTATAGAAATATTTTAATTATGATTTATTTACAATATCTATAAAATGTCTATAAACCAAAAATTTGCATTTTACTCAAATGCTAATACATGTTATTATTATAATAATATATGTGTGACTCTTACATTGAATATTGTATCTAGTTTCTGCTATGCAAGAAATTCAGGTTTTAAGCTTCCCCTTTTCTATGAAATAAGTCTATATTATCTGCTTTTATTATTATGTTTAAGATCAAGACAGTTGTTAAAACTCATGAATTATCTTGTTAATTTTTCATATTTTTTGTCATTCTATGCATCGCCTAACTTCAGAAGTTATGTAATCTTTCATGTGTTTATCCTAATCTTGCTCCACTCCTCTGGTGTCCTGGCTCCTTGAAACAACTAGCAAGTACAGCTCTCCACAGAAATGTACCTGAGATTGTAAATTAATCTGTCATTACATATTGATCATGTTAGAATTGCAAATTAACTTATTGCACTCATCTTCCAAATACCAACATGGTATGACTGTCTCTTAATTGCCATATTTACGATATTAATATGTAAGTAACAAGGGAACTCAGAAATTCATAGTGATGGAAAATGCACTTCTAAAGAACTATTGCAATTCAAAAAGTTTATAAGCATCTTCTGATATTTCTGAGGTATTATAGAACTTCCATGAGTTACTATTTATGACTAAACAATATTTATAGTAACAAACAAAAAAATATTGGTGGAGTGTACTATGAAGTCATAAATAAATGTTCACATTTCCCCCAGCTGTTTACTTATGTGCTGATGCTGCTATCTGACTGCACACCTCTGAACTCATGTCAGCATTCTCAGCACTCTTATTTTGTCTTCCACCAGTAGAATTCTTCTTGTGGTTATCTCAGATTTCTGAAAGCTCATCCTTTTTTGTAGACCATTTAAAATATTTTTATTCTTGATATTACAAACTGAGACATAAAACAAAAAGGGGGAATAATTGCTTTCAAAGTAGGTGCATATTTCTAAGAGGTTGGCCAGCAAGTCAGTATGCCTTTACTTCTTTCTCAGAGAGCGGGGTTTACTTCTTTTGCATCAGGACAGAGAAGGGGTGGGGAAGGATCCAGAGCTATTGACGCAATAGGGTAAAGACAGAATTTGATTCTTATAAAATGTCAGAAATTTGGAGAAATGCAGTAAGTTAAAAAAAAAAATTGTTCTTAGAGTTTTTTTTTTCATCTGTTTTTTCTCCATGTGACTAATCTTCACATTGCTGTTATTCCACTTCTTCAAAAATGTAAAATTCACAATTAAAATAAACTATTAGAGATATAATATATGTTATATATTAAATATATATTTATTATATATACTATATTTCAACTTTATGGGTTTTTAAAACCAATTTATATAAAATAGGCAGTAACATACATGACTATTACTTATAACCATTTTTGTTAAATCCTTACCATTATTTCACTCTTAATTGTATCTTGATTTGTGATTCACTCTTCAGAACCATTAGATGCTATCTCATTTCTACTGCAATGGAAGCATATATTACATTCTAATATTTCAGT